>NW_017731913.1:587773-697863 GCF_001890085.2 Hipposideros armiger | reverse complement strand
AACTAGACTGAAGAACAAAACGACAGCAACTTGTCTGTTCCCCTTCCCCCAATTCCCCAGCTCTGTTCCCATCCCCCCAATTCCCCAATTAAAAACAACAACAACAACAAAAGAAAACAGTTACCCACTTCACCATTTGACTGGAAATTTCTAGTTTATCTCTTGGTGAATAATTATTGCTTATTGCTAGGTGAGAGGTTCAGCATCAATAAAATCTCCAGTTTTTTTTTTATCGATACATATTCTAAGAAGCCTTTTTCATATGCCTAAGAAGAAAGCTCTGGCAGGAGAACTTTTTGGTTTTTGGAATGAAAATTTACTTAAACTTTTTCCATTGCTTTGGAGTCATATACCCTTTCATATACCTTTATAATCTTTCTTTACAAAATAATTTGGAGGGGCCACTCGTGTGGTGCGTTGGTTGAGATTTGGCTTGGGACACCAGCTCTGAGCAGCTCTGGTTTGGATCCCACATGAGGGCCAGTGACACTGCCCTCTACAGCTAAGATGGTGAACAATAGCTGGACCTGGAGCCGGGCTGCTGTGAGTCACCAGTGATGGTGTAGGCTGCAGCGGGGCTGCAGTGGGCTGCCATGAGCTACTGTGAGTGGCTGCCAGCCAGCGTGAGTGGCCGGCAGCTGGCATGAGCTGCCGTGAACCGCTGTGAGCAGCCATCTAGTGACCTGTGACCGATTGCCTCACCCAGGAAGAGCGCAATGATAATACCAACATGGGCCAGTGAAGTGATGTCCTCAATGCTTTCCCAATTCCCCAATGCTGTTCCCCTCTCCCAATTTTCCAATAAAATCTTTAAAAAAATAAAAATTAAAAATAATAGTTTGGAGACTTATCAGTGGACAACTTAATGAGCTTTTATAGATGGCCACTATTTCCCACTACCTTTCTTCTAGGAACTCTTGAGTAAGAAATTGAGATGTCTAAAGTTTCACCAGACTTACCTCCCAGATCCCATTATCCTTTTAGCCTGAGTACAGTTCCTATTGTTGCCACTTCTCTGCCTAGCCAGTCAGCAGGTGGTCAGCAGGCAATATACCAATAGGCTGGCCCCTCCAGCTGGAGAAGCAGCCTTGCATCTAGACAGAGCCTCTGCAAGTTCTAGGTGACTGAGTCAGTGGAGGCGAAGCCGCAGACACTGTTTCTACAGTGGAGTCACTTTCTTCTGTCCTATCTTCATCTGTAAAATGTGGATGCTATTAATATCTACTTCATTGGATTGAGTCAAGGGTCAGTTGATATGACAAATGTGAAGCTTCTTGGAAAACTTAAAAATGCTACACAAATATTAGCTGCTCCATGTTGAGGGTATTTGAACATCGTTTGTTCCAACCCTCTTGGCCTCTTCATTAGATAGATTGAGTCTGCTTACAGAGCATGATGCTAAGAAACATACAAAAATGTAGCCCATCTTTTTGGACCTGCTACTGCGTCTTGTTCTCTGACCACTTCTTTTCCCAGCAAGAATATCATTAACCACCTTAGGCCTCCCTTGCTTTGATGAACATTTGGACATCAAGAGGTACTTCTCAAGCTGTCTCTCTTTTAGATAACCTCTGATACTTCCCCTGGTATTCCACACATTACATAGCATTGGGCAAGAGGCACTTCTATCTTCTCCCATGGTCTCTTGCAGTCTGGGTGGATCCCAGGCAACCCTTCCCTGGAGAAGGCAGATTAGATAAATATGTACACAATCAGAGATGCGGCACAAAAGGGAATTTAAGTAAATCAGCCTGTTCAGTAAATACACTAGATAAAATTAAGGCTTTAAAATAAGAAAGCTTATGGAAAAGTGACTAAAGGAATTTAACACCAGTTGTGTGCAACTTTCTTTGGGTATTAGTGGCTTTTGATTTAAGTAAAAATATTAGTTAACAATACTTCCATGGTGAAAAAAATAGACAAAGAATTATGTAATTCTGAACAGAGCTGTTACTGTATCTTTTTTTGTTGTTTTTTTCTTTATTTCAAAATTCATTTTGATTAACTGGCCAGAATTTCACCTCAGATTGATGCTACACAGTAACTGTTGTGGTAAATTCAGCTGTGTGATATTTAGTAGAAAATCCTTTCCAAACTCCAGAGTCAATCAGTTTGTACCTTGAAGATATAATTTGATGACATTTAATACTGGATATCTTGATACAAAGTTTGGGAAAATGTTATTGAGTCAGCTGACATTTACTGTGTACCCACTGAGAGTGAGACACTGTAGTATTTATTAACTATGAGGCACTTAGTAGATTTGAAGGACTACTCAAAAGTAAGACTTATTTACTGCAGAAAAAAATGAAGCTACCCATCAGTGGAAGCAGCCCACAACTTTTATCTGCTAACTACTCCAAGTTTAGTAAATCTAATCTTTGCTTTACTTGGGTCCGAGGGAGTTGTGATATTCAGTCATTCATTGATAAAGAAATGAGCTAGGGGCCGGCCGAGTGGCACGATGGTTAAGAACTGGCTTGGGACGCCAGAGGGCCCCGGTTCAGATCCCACATATGAGGGCCAGTGACACTGCCCTCCACAGTTAAGATGCTGAACAACAGCTCAACCTGAAGTTGGGCTGCCGTG
This sequence comes from Hipposideros armiger, assembly GCF_001890085.2. Classification (NCBI taxonomy): domain Eukaryota; kingdom Metazoa; phylum Chordata; class Mammalia; order Chiroptera; family Hipposideridae; genus Hipposideros; species Hipposideros armiger. Next base: position 695,274 of record NW_017731913.1, on the reverse strand, counting down.
AGTCACCGGTGATGGCGTAGGCTGCAGCCCCTGCTGCAGTGGGTTGCCATGGGCTACCGTGTGTAGCCAGCAGCCAGCATGAGCGGCCAGCAGCCGCAGTGAGCGGCCATCCAGAAGCTGGCGACTGATGTGCCTTGCCCGGGAAAAGCGTAATGATGGTGCCAACTTGGGCCAGTGAAGCAACATCCTCCACAACTAGACTGAAGAACAAAACGACAGCAACTTGTATGTTCCCCTACCCCAGTTCCCCAGCGCTGTTCCCATCCCCCCAATTCCCCAATTAAAAAAAAAATTTTTTAAAAAAAAAGAAATGAGCTAGAAATAAAGTGAATACAGTAATATGTTAGGAAATTAGATGTAATGAAACATAGGTAGCTCCAAATAGCTAGTACTGTGCTAAGACTCTTGGGCTGCTCAATTATTATTTGTTGATGAGACCAAACATGCTCACTTTCCAAAAATCTGTTGCAAATAGCATATTGAGCCTGTCTGGGCTATTAAGTTCATCTCATATTTTCTCTGCACAAAAGGAAATACATTCTGAGGTCTTCTGAAACTTTTTGAGAACGTGTAAACTCATTTTTTTTCATATTCCCCCTATAGCTTAACTTTTTCAAAAATAGGTATTTTCCTTTGCTTTTTAAAAATATTTTTTATTGTGGTAAACTATATACATCACCTAAACTTATCATTTTTTAGTGTACAATTCAGTGGCATTAAGTACATTCATAGTGTTGTGGGGGTGGTTTTCTAGCTGAATAGAATTACTAATGTGCCTGTGACAGAGATGGATGAAGTATTAGCTAAGAAACAATTGTAGTCAGCTTAATGCATACTTCATAATCACAGAATACTTATTAGGAGACACAAATATATACAACAGAAAAATTGAGTAGATTCCTGAATACCATCCCAAAGAACCAGGAAAGCCCCATAACTGTTGTGTAATGTGCAGCATCAGATCTTTATTGGAACAGTATTGTCTTATGTCAGGCCAACAACAACTTGGCACTGATGCATAATTAATGAACTGGGAAATGGATTAATGAGATTTCTCTGTAATTAATGTTGCCCTAATATTTGGCATGAAAACAAACCTGCCTTAATGAGTACAGCGGTGTTGTGTGTGTGTGTGTGTGTGTGTGTGTGTGTGAGATTGTGAGTGTTGTGTGTCTGTCTGTGGGAGTAGTTTGACATATTTCATTTGTAGCTTCTTTTTTTTTTCTCTGCTGTTACCCTGCTTCCTCATTTCCACATCCTCATCACTCCTTTTGTTGTTCTCAGGACTGCAATTATGCTTTTGTATGTGGATGAGGGGGACAGAGTCACAGATTAAGTGATTCCATTTTTAGATGGATATCTGAGCATATGTGAATTAATATTTCATAATCTAGGTGGTGAAAGATCCTCCTTTTTTAGAGCGAAGAGGACATTATGCTCTGTGTGCAGCTTAACTACCATTAATGTTAATTAAATCATGTGCAAAACCCCTTTCTGGAGTTGATAACATGCTCTAGTGTACATCATTGCCAATTATACATCAACTCTTAATCATCTTGGGAAACAAAAGAGTAAATCTCCCTGCTGAGCCAAAGGGCCTCGTGTAGGGATTACTGGCCAGCTTTAGGACCTGTACTAAAAATTTCAATCTTTTCTTTCCCTTCGAACTTATTCTACTATTGTTAATTAAGCCAAATATTCCCCCAGGAAGTGAGCGAGTGTGTGTGTGTGTGTGTGTGTGTGTGTGTGTGTGTGTGTGTGTATGCACATATGGGGTGGGGAGGGGGTAAAGATAAATGAACACTGAAGGCCAAGGGGAAGAATATTTTTACAGTCATATTTTAGGACTACAAAAAATGTGCAGCTCATTTTTTGAACTCTTGAATTGGAATATATGTCTTTGCAGATATAAGATCTTCAATGTGTTGTTAGTTCTGATATTTTTAGTTCTGGGCATGAAAAACACACAGCTGAAAAATTTACTTCTTACTTGGCTAAATATTTCTTTATTCAACAGATATTTATTAACTCTATTATGTGTCAGATATGAAGGCTACAAAGAGAATTAAGGCTAAGTTTTTGCCATCAATGATCTTCCTGACTAGTGGGAGAGATGGACATATAAATGGGTATTTTGAAATGTATGCGTAAGCAGTTCTGTTTGCTACAGCTAGGGAGTGACTGAACGGTGAGGCTGGAGAGCTCTGGAGAGGCCATACTAAGGAAAGACTTGTGTTCCATTTTGTACTAGTCAGGATAAGAACTGCTGTCACCAATGGTTTGAAATGTTAGAAGTGTTGTTTTTACTCCCAGAACAGTTTAGCACAAGCCTTCCATCCCCTGACTTTACCAGGGCATTGAGTCTTCTGCCAGCATCTTCCTCATCTGTCTACAGACTAGAGAAGAGAGGGGAGAGTTAGGTCTGGGCTGTCCGGGGTAGCACACTTTACTTCTCCCCATCGTGATCATATTTCCCAGTTTATACCAGAATTCCCAGTGTAACAAATAATAGTGTCCTTTTTCACTCTTAACAGTGTACTGATTTGGACAATAAATCATATGATTACCCTAATTCTTCCACATTCCATGAGCCAGGAATTAATCACATACTCGGAGGGAGCTTGGGAAACTTATGTCATCCAGAGGAAACATAATGGCTTTTGGTGAAACTAAGGCACTCCCTGCCACACATGTTAGGGAGCTTACACTTTATCTTTCATGTCTATTGCTTTCTGTTTTTATTTATTTTGTTTTTTGGAAACCTTCTAGTTTATTTTTAAAATTCACTTGAATTTTGCATAGTGCTCCACAATGTATTTGTAATCAGTGTTATAAAATGAAAATAATGTGCTCTCTTTCTTCAAAAATCTTCACAAATAAATAATGTTTCAGGAATATTTGCCATGGTTAGTCATTACTTTATTGACTAACGGAGGATTTGTATGAAATCCCCAACTTGGGCACACACCACTGAACAGTCTGGGGCAGAAGACTGATTTGGCCAGATTTTCTTTAGAAAAAAAACCACTCTGACAGCTATGTAGAGTGTAGATTCCAGGAGGCAGAGCCTGGATGATGGCAGGGAGACCAATTCAGATTGTTATAGTTATGAGGGTGACAGATAATAAAGGACCTGATCTAAGTTAGTGATAGGAGGTATGTTAGGAGATTAAATCAGTAGGGCCAAGCCAAAAAAGAAATTACTGATAAATCTGACTATGTAAAATTAAATTCTTCAGCAAAAATATCATAAAATTAAATATAAAAGCCAGGGACAACCTGGAGGGAAAAAAAAACTTGTGACACATGAATGATATGAAACGGGAGGGTTGATATCCTTAATATACTAAGAGGTCTTATGAATCAATAAAAAATCACTCTAATAGACAAAGGGGCACACCAATTTATCAAAGAAGATAAATGACATACAATAAAGCCTCATCAAAGGTAAAAATAAATAGAAAAAAAATCCACAAGGGCTACTTTTCATTATCGGATTAGTAAAGAAGTTCTCATAACAGCACATGTATATTATATGTATGTACATGGTATTTGTATCAGTGCTGCCAACAACAGTCAAGTTGAAAAAAATACTTTCCTTTAATGGAAGGTTTGTTACACAAATTACCTCATAGCCTCTCAATGAAATATTATGCAACCATTAAAAATGATTGTTTAAATCTGTATTCATTGAAATAGAAAGATACCCGTGACCTGTTATTAAGTGAAAAAAGGTTACCAAATGCCTTGTATCTCATACCTCACTGTCCATAAAATTATCTCTTTGTGTGTGTAGGAATGTGCATATGTGTAGATAAAGATATTGATAAAGCTTTTCAACAAAATATTAAAACAGGGCTTATTTCTGGATACTGGGATTGGAGGTGAACTTTAGTTTTTCTCTGCATTGTTTCTATATTGTTTTGAAATTTTAAAATGCATGCATTATTTATATAATTTTTAAGTAAATAAAACTTTATTATGTGGGGCGGGGAGGGGGGGGAATAGCAGGTGTTTTTATCCCTTGGAGTAAAAAATGGGGAGGACTTGATCAGTTGTCTATGGAGGATGAAAGAGAAGGTTGTTCAAGGATGACTTCAGCCTCTCTCATCTCTCTAATCCTCTGGCTCTTGATGACAGGCAGCCCTCCCCGCAGCTGCCTGCCCTTTACCCTATTGTCATTTTTTCCTGCTCTGTAACTTATCTCAGATACTGCCCCTCCTAAATCTGCACGCTTGTCCCATTGTTAACCCCTCTGCATCCTTATTTCAGATGCTATCTCCACCTACCTTCCTTAACTGAGTGAAGATTGATTAGGGAGGACAGATATCATTGGAAATGGCTGGCCCACATATTCTTAAATTGCCATGAGTTGTTTTGATGCCAGTACGTTCAAAGGGTCCCTCCCAGTTGGACATCAGAGAAAATGGATGTGGGTCTACCAAGTTTATGGATGGCCCAGTCCTGGATGGACCTGTCTCATGGTATTCAAAGTAGTGATGAGGCCCACCTGGACCCACTGTTCAGCACAGGAACCAGAGGTTGGAGAGTGGAAGCAATGGTCAATCTTGGTTACCAATTTCAGAGGAATTACCAAATCATTCTTTTACTGTATAGCAGCTTTGCCTTGGAGATATATATATATATATATATATATATATATATATATATATTCGCACCAATAAATATAATATATATTTAAAGCGAGGTTATTCAGACACAGCCTAAATGCTGTCTGTATACATGTGAACATTAAGGTTAAGAGCTCTTCACTGGTCAACAAACATCAAAGGTTCAAGTCAAGGATGTGTCTGTTGGCTTCTTGAGTCTTATTCTCTAGGGCCACCGCTCGCCAGACACAAACTGCCTTTCTTGTTGTCACTGAGATCGTTGCAATTTGAGGCTGACTCATCGCAGTTTTCAAGGGCCAGGCCATGGCCTAGTATGTATTGAACTTGTGCCAAACTATTGTTTCACACTTATTGTTGTCTAAAAGACAACGTGTACTAGAAATGTGAAACAGGAAATGTTCATCTGACCTTTTTACGGTAGAAGGTTTCCAGAGTCCATATGCTGATGTAATTATTTTAAGAATTTTTTTTTAAGTGTTTGCTGCCAGATCTTTGGAACAATTGTCTGTACTATCATGGACATAGCATATAGCTTATTATCTCTCTTTTAAAAGAGTAGAGCACTTACATGCCATAAGGTTTCATATTATTTAATTAGGTTTTAAAGACTTATTTTTATTTGTTCAGTTTGTGTGTGTGAAGCATATGTATTTGAAGGTCTTTCTTTTTAGTTTGTTTGCATGCTTGTTTGGAGTGTCCTTAATTTATTTTACACAGAAAATTTTTTTCCTCCATCCTCAAAGTCTATAACATATACCTATTCTCTTCTGTTCCAGTACTGTGCTTTGTACAACTTCCCGTAAACAGCAGTAGGAGATTACAATACACGCTGGCAGGTTGGTTCTTGCAACTATTTACAATGGACATTTCTCAGCATAACTAACCTCTTTTTAAATTTTGGTTCTATTCTCATCAGCCCAATCTAGTGCTTTGTAATGAATTGAAATGCTGTGCTCTTTGAAGGGATAAGGATTAAATCTTAAACTGGGTCTAGAGATGAGGTGAGGAAAGCAAAAAAGCCCTTACAAATTGGGAACTTTTTTCTCCTGAGAAGTGAAAAGGCAATGAACTGCACTCTATAAAAGAAAGGAAACAGTAATTACGAGTTTTTCACTTAACACTGTACACTGCTTTCGGTTTAAAGGAAAGCAGAGGCCAACCAGTTACTTAACTCTCTAGCATACTTAAGTGTAAGATTTGATTTATATAATTATCAAGAAGTAGAGATCTTAATTCAGGTATGACCATGTCTTTTTTTCTCTTTCATTTATTGTAAGTAGTTTCATATTCTTGTTTTATATTTGTTTGAATCCATGTTCATCTTTTCATCCTGTATCTTATGTATCTGACAATCTCATTTTTTTAGTTCTTCTTTTTCTCCAGACGGTTTTACAGAATCCCAGAAACACTTTCTCCAGTTAAAATGGTATCACTAGTAACATTATTTCTTATGTCAATTTGAACTTCTTTATTCTAGCACACTCTGTGCTGGGTGAATTCTTTTTTTTTTTTTTAAGATTTTTATTGGGGAATTGGGGGATGGGAACAGCACTGGGGAATTAGGGAAGGGGAACAGACAAGTTGCTATCCTGTTTTTGTTCTTCAGTCTAGTTGTGAAGGATGTTGCTTCACTGGCCCAAGTTGGCACCATCATTGCGCTCTTCCCGGGTGAAGCAGATCAGTTGCCGGCTTCTGGATAGCCGGTCACTGCGGCTACTGGCCACTCACGCTGGCTGCTGGCTACACACGGTAGCCCATGGCAGCCCACTGCAGCAGGGGCTGCAGCCTATGCCGTCATTGGCGACTCACCGCAGCCCAGCTCCAGGTTGAGCTGTTGTTCAGCATCTTAGCTGAGGAGGGCAGTGTCACTGGCCCTCATATGTGGGATCCGAACCAGAGCCCTCTGACGTCCCAAGCCAGCTCTTAACCAAGGCGCCACATGGCCCACTGGGTGAATTCTTAAGTGTAGCTATAAAGAGTGAATGCTTAGTGTTCAAACAAGCTTTGCCTATGTCTTTCCATGACCCAAAACAATTAGGTGAAAAGGGGACGTTCAGTTAGTCTCTTGATTTTTCTGCCTGGTCCCAAACAACCTACATGAACATTTTATAAGAGAAATTTTATTTTTCATTGAATTCACTGCGTGTGTGCATTTTATGTATGTTGATGGTTGCCTTTTCTTTATGTAGCTATATAGTAAAAAGTTTTAAATAAGAAGCTGTTTTTTGGTTTTTGGTTTTTTTAAATAGCCCTTTTAGAAACAAGTGAGGTCAATGGGCACCTTGTTTTAGGGAGTTGGAGTAGTGGGGACTTTGGGGTAAGAGGAAGTCCTATGTGCAAGAGCTCTGTGCACATTTTCCTGAAATACCTCAGCTGTGCGTCAATATAATCTCCTATTTTAACTAGCCATAATAGTTGCATTTTACCCTTTCTCACATTAAATTATAAAATTAATAACTTACAAATATGGTGAATTTATTTTTCAAGGATTCTTCTTCCTCTCTCTCAGTCTCCAGCAGCTTGCATTTCGTCCTTTCAAAGACCTCAAAAGCTACTGGATTACTGTTTAAAAGCCAACACAGTTTTGAAGGTTATTGTCCATTAGCCAGAGGGGAGGCCCTGAGTCCTCCAAATGTTCCCTAGCTGGCAAAGAAGTCTGACAAAATTCCTGGTCAGGGCTGGGCAAGTGGCTCAGTTGGCTAAGAGTTGGCTTAAGAGCACGAGCTCTGAGCAACAGGGCCGCCAGTTCAATTCCCACATGAGCCAGTGACGCTGCACCCGAGCTGAGCTGTTGCTGAGCTGCCAACAGGTGACAGGATGTCTCAGCTGGTATAACAAGATTGCCTTTTCGATGGTGGGCTACACTCACCCGCAACTAAGACTGAATTTGACACCTTGAGCTGAGCTGCCGCCTGGATGGCTCAGTGGATAGGGCGCATACTCTTAACAACAAAGCTGCTGGTTTGACTCCCACATGGGATGGTGGCTATGCCCACCCACAACTAAGACTGAACTTGGCACCTTGAGCTTAGAGGCCACGAGATGCTGACGAGAAGCCAGATGGCAACTGGCGCCCTCCACAACGAAGACTGAAGAACAAGTTGGCTGTTCCCCTTCCCCAATTCCCCAATAAAATCTTTAAATAAAATAAAATAAAATTCCTGGCCAGATGTGTGCATGCCAGAGCATTCAGGTAAGTCATGGAAACACATGATTGGCATCCAGTGAAAAAATGAAATGGTAAACATGATGCAATGTATTTCTGTGCCTGAAATCGAAGCTTCATATTCAAAGGATATGGGGACTTCCTTTTTCTTCTTCTTCCCCAGCTGGTGTATTTCAGTTTTGTATCGAATTGTTTCCTGGAGTCACAAAATATTTAGGGACTGCATAAAAAAGAAAACCTTAGGAATCAAAGGCAAGTCACCTCACACAACTGCTGTTAGGTGGACTCAGGAAAGCAGGCTCTATCAAAGGCCCAGCGTCAACTCATCAGCACCAATGTCTCACCATGTTTTGATTTTCCTCTAAATACAAGAACACTGAACAGTAAATGTTTAAGGATTTTGTGTGGGCAAATGCTGAACTTAAAGTGCTAATCTCTTCAATGTCAGACATATTATCTAGGTAAATTGTACATGTGAATTTTTGTTTTAAAGATTTTATTGGGGAATTAGGGAAGGGAACAGTGTTGGGGGATTGGGGAAGGGAACACAGTGTTTTTCCAGGGCCCATCAGCTCCAAGTCAATTTGTTGTCCTGCAATCTTATTTGTGGAGGGTGCAGCTCAGCTGCAAGTCCAGTTGCCGCTTTCAATTTAGTTGTGGAGGGGGGCACAGACCACTATCCCATGCAAGAATCGAACCAGCACCTTGTTGTTAGGAGCACACACTCTCACCAGCAGAGCCATCTGGCCGCCCGTTGCCAGCTCAGTGGCAGCTCAGCTTGGGCGCAGCTCACTGTCCCATATGGGAATCGAACCTGCGACCCTGTTGCTCAGAGCTCATGCTCTAACCAATTGAGCCACCCAGCCGGCCCTAAAGGTGAATTCCTATACATAAAGATGCAGCTTAAATGTTTAAATATTTATTAATTGCTTACATATTTTTACAGGAAAAAAAATTAGTGCTATTTATTTTTCAGAATGGGGTGTAATTGCTATACCAAAATCCATGAAATGTGAAAGCGTATAGGAAAACTACAAGATGAGAACCAATTACTTTTATTCCAAAGACATAGGTAATAAATGTGAACAGACATAGTCCTAAAATATATATGGAAGAATATAAAAAAAACTAGAAACTCTGATTGCCTAGGAGTCAGGGATACTCTATACAGTTTATATTATTGTAGTGTTTGAATTTCTTTTCTTGTACCTGTATATCTCTTTTTCTAAAAAAAAAAAAAAGAGAGAGACATGTTGTACAAGTGCAAATATTTCCACCCTGTCTTTATTTCCGTAGAACTGTAAAAGTCTGGTCAGTAGGTTCTACGCTCTAGCCATGCTGTCCCTTGATTTTGTTTACCTCATAACACTAGCTCAAGTTTGTAAACTCTTTCAAACTACCAAAATAATTTAACATTCATTACCTAATTGGTAAGATTGCAAAACTATTACCTTAGCGCTTCTAGTTTTCTTGTCTTTATATGTGATGTCATTTTAACAGCAGTGGTTTTTTTCCATAATACCCCACCCAAAAAATACGAAGCCAGCCAATGTAATTTTCTTCAGTAGTTCTTATTCAGTAGTCCATTTGATACCTTAATACTTTTCTTCCTTAAGTATTGGACCGCTCTCTAACAGAATTATAGGACTCAGGCTCTTAGAACAGAGACAATTATATTAGTCAGGTGTTTATCCTGTTAGCCATGTGGAGTTCCATCACAATTCTGTTTGATGTTACCTTTATCTTATCCCACTGGGCCCAAGCCAGAACGTTCAATAGCTGAGTCTAAGGGTAAATGAAAACAGCAGTCAAAATTAAATGGAGGGTGTGGAAAGGGAGTGGGCTTAGTGGGTATTAAGAGATTTGTCCCTCCCAGTTTCCCCTAAACCCTCCACTGCTGAGAGGTAAAGACCACTGCTTTTCATGTAAATATTATAAATAGAAGACCAGATAAGAAACAAAAGAAAATGAAGCTACTGTCTTTTCTTATACTTGACTTACTGGGTTTACAGACAGGCCTTCATTCTCCTTTTTCATTCATGCTCATAGGCTGGATTTCTTTCCAATGGAAGTCATCATTTCAATTTAGCAGTATTGCTAAAATCCGTGCAGGCCATTTAATACTGAAAAGGGCTTCATGCACAGTGACCTGCTGGGAGTTGGCAGCGAGCTGACATGATGAGCAGTGCTGTTCAGTGCTGCACATTTTGCCTGCCAGAGATTAAGAATTCCTTGACGAAATATTGTATGTCAACTGTAATTGAAAAATAGAAAAATATTTTTTTAAAAAAGAATACCTTAACCAATAATGAGAGGGGAACTAGTTTGCTTTTCTGCATTCTTTCTTCCAAGCTAGTTTTTAACCTCAGGATAGACTCACTCTTATGTAGCTACCTAACATTTAACTGGCTACGTAACGTGGCTACATAATATTTAAAGGCAGTGGGCCCAGTGGTTAAGGATGAAGACTTGCCATTAAACAGACCCCAAGTCTGTCCCTGACCACACATAGGACCTTGGGAAAATCACTCAACCTCTTTAATCATCAGCTTCCTCATTTGTAAACTACATTTGCTGAAAGGAATACTTCCTTTTTAATGTGTCAAGTTCATAGTACAGGGCCTATAAGAAGCATTCAATAAAACGTTATTATCATCATTATTACAATGTTTTTAATACTTAACACCCACACAGAAATATGTGGTCTGATGTTTGAACGAATGCATGTGGGAATGAATTAATGCATTTGAGAAAAGGTATGGTAGGAAAGCATACTCGGCAGGGAGTCCAGAATCTGGGTTCTGCTTTTGACTGGGCCTCCTATGAACTGGGTCTCCTCTGTTGTCTGCTTGTTCCATCTCTGAGATTTATATTCCTAATCTGTAAAACCTACTTGCAGAGCTATAAGAGTTTTCAAATATAGGTTATCTTAGGGAGGCAATCCCATGTTTGCACAAAGAGGGATTTAATTCCTCCTTATCGCCCACATACTCACAGTCAAGGGTTTATGTCCGCCTTACCTTTAAAAATTAGGTTCCACATGAAGCAGATTTTAAAAAATTATTACTGAAATAAATTTTCAATTAGATGGCCATTTTATTTAGAGATGGCAGGCAATAAAGGGATCATAACAGAATTAGGGCCCATCATCTTTTAGGGAGTATGAGAAGGAAAATCTAAGGGAAGTCAAATGCCTTCTTTCTATCCCTCCCCTCATAGAGTTTGAATTCAGGAACAAGAAATGAAACAGCCTTTGCATTTTTCATATTTAGCCAACTCCTCTGGTTTGCGTAGTCACAATGTAATTGAAATGACCATTTGTGAAGTTTTACTATTCAGTGCCCTAACTTTGTCTCAGCTAGGAAAAATGAATACCTGATGTTTTGTACTTTGTATTTGTAAATACATTGCAGTATGGAAGACAAAGAATGCCCTAAAGCTTTTAAATATTTTAAAGGTATCTATTGAACTATTTTATACGTTTCTAGGATTTAAAAAAAATAATTTTACATCTAATAAGATGATAAGACTATATAGTAAAACCATATTGGTTCAAATTTCCCAATTTTATTTTCTAATGACTACCTCAAAATTTCTCTTGTGTGCTGGTCTTTTTTTAATATATCAGTGGATACTTTTGATTGATTAATGTGTAATATGATCAGGTCCTTAATTTGTATTTGTTGAGTAAACCTGACCTTGAAAAATAGTGCAAAGAATTTGTGCTAGTAAATTGGAAAAAATGATTGTTAAAAATATTAAACAAGACAAACTTTGGAAGTGGTTCTTCCTATACAAATATTTCACACTTGAAGATATTCTAGGCCCATGTTAAAGGGATTCTAGTTCTAGATCTGCTTTCTATGCACTTGAGTTCCAGGGCCATCTTCAGCATGCACTCCTGACTGGCATGGCTTGTGTTGTCTCATACATTTCTCCTGAGTTTTGGTGTTTGTCCCATTTGCCCCTCCTGCCCTGTCCCATCAAGTTTTCAATCTTCCTAAAGCTTCCTTATATTTGTGTTGCTATCCAAGTTTGTGTGCAAGTTGCAGTCTCATTTCTGGTCTATATAGCATGTGCAGAGAGAGAAAGACAGAGATAATAAGTTGGGTTTTTTTTCCAACGGGGAGCTCTTAAAGGTTTTCAGGTATGTGAATAAGAATCACCTATATATAGGGGGATAAGATAAAGCCTGTCTGAGGCCAGAGACACCAACTAAACAGTGTAGGAAAGTCTAAAAAACTTTGAATGATAGCATAGACAAGTAAGAAATAGTTAAGCGTTTAAATAAAGACACTGCTATTTAACTTATTGTCTGCAACATTTTTCATTCTATCAGTAAGGGAATTGAACAGAACAGATAATAATGGTGTTACTGTCAACTTTGTAACATAACAATAAGTATCTGACATCTGTAACTCAACAATAAAGTAAGAAAACTCAAAAGCAGTCTCTCAAAACTCATCATCAGGCAATAATCTCTTCCTTGACCTCTCACACAGCTCCCTGGGCCAATAATACAATAATTTTTAATTTAATTTTGTTGTCACCTAGGAGCCAACTTATTTTCTCTCCACCAAACCTCCTGCCCCTGTTCTTACCTCTATGCTAGAACAAACGACCATTTTTCAAGTCCACAGCCCCTTATCTGCCATTCCAAAATCCAGAAAGCTCTGAAAACCCAGTTTATTTTATGATTGGTGTCAAAACTTATTTGGCAGCAAAACCTGACCTGAGCTGACATGAAACTATTTATGTTGTTTCACTACAGATATGGTGCTATATTTGTTTATAGGAGGCTGTCCTAGGCTCTTTGAGGAGGTGTTACATATTAAATGTAACATATTAAATGTGAGTTTCTAAAAACTCACAAATAGGGCCGGCCGAGTGGCTCAGTTGATTAAGAGCTCGCTCAAGAGTTTGTGCTCTGAGCAACAGCGGTTCTAGTCCAGCCCGAGCTGAGCAGCCGCTGAGCTACCAACAGGTAGCAGGATGGCTCAGCTAAAAATAAAATAAAATAAAATAAAATAATTAAATAAATAAGAATAAAAACTCACAAATAGTGTTGGTTCTGAAGCCCAAGTTGTGGCCCAAGTGCTTTGGATAAAGATGGGTGTCACCTACTTGCTAGCCTGTGTCCCCCACTAGATGGAGACGTCTCTGGACTCAGCTCCCTATTCCTTTACCCACCTGGTGTCTAGTGGGTCTTAAAAAATGTTGAACCAAGGAATAAGCAAATGAACGTTAGTCAATTTAACATATTTAAATGTATCAACTCTCCTCTGTTCTTGTTGTTTAAATGTTACTATGAGAAAGAAGAGTCAGAGCTAACAGTCCGTTTTTCTTTCTTTTTTTAACTGAAAACATAAATATTTGGCCAGATTGAAAAATCAGCAACAGAACCAAGAATAATACCATGTTTCCTGGTTTTTGAATTTGTTTTTATTACTCAGATAAGACCAATATTATGAATGCCAGATAACTCAAAGGCCAAGGGAAACAACTTTCTTTAGAATGCTATCGAAATCTTATTAGTTAAAAGATGAAAAAAGAAATCATAATATAGGCAAGGATACAGCGAAATGGGAATCCTCAAACAATGCTAGTAAGAGTATGGATTGTGAGTCTTGTAAGAAAGCACTTTACAATACAGATCAAGAAGCTTAAAAAGTTTACGTGTGTAATAGAACGACAGGAGAATATTTAACACATATCACCTGAAAAACATAAGTTCTTGAGGCTTATCATTTTGGTTATTTCTTTAGGAGGTTCCAGCAGATGAGTTCCTTTCTCTGAAAGCAGCCAATATTTAGTTTTGTATGACCTGCTGTTAATATTTTTGTATGGTAATTTTTTAAGACTGTCTTGCTCAGACATGTTTTTTAAATGTTACAGCCCTATCCATTTTGATTAAACATATTGTGTAAGTGCAAGACGCGGTAGTTTCAAAATCTCTGACATGTAATATGTTTTGTTGGTTTTGGCTAATAATTCTATAACTATATTACAACGTATAGTAACTTTCGAACAACCGACCAAAACTGTGGACCATGCATAGTAACCGCCACATTGTATTAAAGACAGTTCATGTAGGAAAACAGAAACTACTCTATGCAGAGTAAATATGAAGAGGCTTCCACAACCATTGGAGAGGTCGGAAGAGGGACCATCATGCTCACCATCTCAGTGTGCATTGCCAAGATGCTTGGTTCTGAGAACTTCCTTGAAAGTCTTTTTTCTCTCAAGAATCTCCAGGAAGCTCCTATCAGCTCTATAAGCTTGCAGCACTAAAACAAATAATTCCCAAGCAGCCACAACTAGCCATCTCTGTATTTCCTTGTCTGCCTCCTAGTCATCAGCCCCTAAATCCACGGCCCCCTATGCTTCCGGCAGCACTCTGGCAAATCTATTATGTAGTTCTGACTCTGTAGCTAATGATCATTTCAACGAGCATGAACATATTTTAATACTGAATGACCAGGAAAGATCTTGTTTTCTCTTATTTCCTGTAGTTAATTTTCTTTTCTTATCATTTTCTTCTTTCATTCAATTCTGATAAGACTTTCTATGTCTTTTACAAATATACTCTGCTTCTTTGAAATGACATTTATAAATAAGGCCAACATACAAACTGTTACTTTAATTTGATAAAGCATATAATCTCTACCTTATAAAATATTTTGAATGCCTCTGAAATTGCCTTGTGTGCACAGGCAGAATGGAGTGATATTTTAAGATTTCCTGTGACTTGAAAGGTATGGAAAGTTTGACTGATTTATATTGTGTTCTGACTTCCTGAGGCAGTTTTCCTAAGGCTATTCCATTTTATTCATACCATGAAACAAAGCTTGTTGTTTTGTTTTTTTTAAATCAAAATTCAATCAAGAACTGTGTATTTCAGCTTTGCTTTTTTGTCTCTTATGCTGAATTTCTATGGAATTTTATAGTAGAAATTTCATTTTATAAAATTTCTTTTAGAGGGATGAGTCTGGGAGCATTTGAGAAAAAGAAATCCCAGCTTTATTTTCAAAATTACTTTTAAAAATGACTAACTTTACTATTTAACATATTTTCTGTAATTGCATTTATTGTCTATACTGCATAATTTAAGATTTTATTGTCTGTTTTCTACTTTAATAACAATGTGTAAGAGTCACATCTTTTGCAATAATAGTGTTTTTCTTTGGGACAAGAATCATATTTTACAGTTTTGTATTCTGAAGCCTGTACCATAGTGTTAGACCTGCAGTATGTAGAAGCTTCCTTGATAAATTGGTGCTTATGTTATATTATTTTAATTTAATTCTTATAATTTAGTCTTACTTGCCTTCCTTAGCCACACTTTACAGAAACATTATAGATTTTCCTATGGCCTAGCTTAGTCTTGAGTAGCACTACTGGATATGTGTACATAGGTCTTTCTGATCTGAATCTTTCCCTTAAAAATTAGAATGGAGATGGGGAAATTTAGTCTTTCTGAAAAGATCTCTCACCTGTTTTTTTCATGACTTTTTATTAACATACTGTAAAGGTTAAGAATATGGCTCTGAAACTAGACTGCATGGGTTCAAATCCCAGTTTTGCCACTTATTAGCTCTGTGTGTCCCCAGGGGAAGCTTTCTCTGTCCCCTTGGTTTCAAAAGAGGGCTCCCAGTAATAATAAATGCTCATAGTGTTGGTGTGAGGATTAAATGAGTTTGCTCCTGCAAGCAAATAGAACAGTTCTTAGTGCACAGTAACTGAGCAATAAATGTTAGCTATTACGGCAGCATTTTTATTTATATTTAATAGTTTTTATTCTTTGCTAATTATATTTTCTTAATGATTGCACTAAATGCCTTTTGAAGCAACCACATTTTTAAAACTATGTAATCAGATAGTTTCCATCAACAAGCTTATTTCAGAGCTGCTTCCTGGGGGTGAAAAAAAAGGTAGGAAAATTTCGTGTTTCCAGTGCCAGCGTTTAATCCTTCCATAGTAAAATTTTAAACTATGTTGAAGATACTGCCTTGGACTAAATGTATATGTCCGCTCCTCCCAGCCCCAAATTCATACATTGAAGCCTAATCCTACTGTGAAGTATTTGGAGGTGGAACTTTTGGGAGGTGCTTAGGTCATGATGGTGGAGCTTTCATGAATGGGACAAGTGCTCTTATAACAGGAAACATGAGAGATGATATCTCTCTCTCTCTCTCTCTCTCTCTCTCTCTCTCTGTCTGTCTTCCTGCCACGTGAAGATATAGCAAGGCGTCCATCTGCAAACCTGGAAGATGGCTCTCACCAGCAACCCAATCAGCCAGCATCTTGATCTTGGATGTCCCAGCCTCCAGAACTATGAGAAATAAATTTCTGTTGTTTAAACCACCCAGTCTATAGCGTTTTAGCAGCCTGAATGGACTAAGACAGATACCAATTTGAATAAATACACAGCTTATAGCTTTGAAGATCTCACAGTAAGAGAGTCAGAAACACAAATAATGCCTCTTTCAAGTGGGTTTTAATGTGATGTGGAATGTATTATAATATTTATGTGATCAATACAATAGAGCAACCAGCTGCCTGGAAAAGCCAAGGAAATCTTTTCTGAGCAATTGACTTTTACATGAGTTGAGTCTTGAAGGTTGAATAGAAAAGATGGGAGAGGTCGAACCAGACAGAATCTGGCACATATCAAGGCACAGAGTCATGGAGCAGCCTGGAAATCTGAGGAACTGTAAGAAGTCCAGACCTGCTGGGGCTCATAATACATCGTAGGTGTAGAGAAAAAGAGGCTTGAAAAGTGGGTGAGTTACATTGGGGAGGATATCTGGGGTTTTTTGTATGTCAAGACAAAGAATTTATATTTTATTCTATAAATAAGTGGGAGCCAGTTGTAACACTATTTATCAGTTGTGCTTTTCTTCTTTAAGCAGGAAGAAAACATGACCGGCAAGAGAGTGATACCATCAAGAAGACAGCTTAGAGTCAAAAAGAGGTAAGTTTAAATGCCAGCTCCAGTACTTAGCAGCACATTTTCTGGAATAAATTATGTAATCTCCCTTAATTTCTTCATGTAGAAATACCGTAGTAATACAACTCTGCTGCATACGGGCATTGTATTAAAGAAAATAATGTATTTTATTTTATTTTAAAGATTTTATTGGGGAATTGGGGGAGGGGACAGCGTTGGGGAATCGGGGAAGGGAACAGACAAGTTGCTGTCCTTTTGTTTTTCTGTCTAGTTGTGGAGGACATCGCTTCACTGGCCCATGTTGGTATTGTGATCATGGTGCTCTTCCCGGCTGAGGCAGATAGGTCGCCAGCCATTGGACAGCCGCTCACGGCAGCTCACTTCAGCTGCCAGCCACTCACGGTAGCCTATGGCAGCCCACTGCAGCCTACACCATCGCCGGGGACTCATGGCAGTTCAGCTCCAGGTCAAACTGTTGTTCACCATCTTGGCTGTAGATGACGCAGCATCACTGGCCCATGAGGGATCTGAACCAGTGGCCCAGCTGCTCAGAGCTCATGCTCCCAAGCCAACTCCCAACCAACGAGCCACTTGGCCGACCTGGAAATAATGTATTTTAAATGCTTGACATGGTACTTGGCATAGAGTTGACACTTGAAAAGGTTCCTCTCCCCTCGCTATGTAGAAAGGTCTCTCTGAAGGCAATGAAGAAGATAGACTAGAATAGATGGATAAGAGACACATTGGGACCAGTGAGGAAGCCAGACCAGTAGGGCATAGACTTTACTATAGAACTGAGAATGGTGAAGACAGGTGAGGTTTGAAAGCCATTTCTCTTCTATGGTAACAATGTTGTGACTGTTTGAAGTAGCCAGAGAGAGAGAGAAATTGAGACTGACATTGAGATTTTTAGTTTAAGAGATTTGAACCACCTTTTATGTTTTAGACATCATCCTAGGTACTGTGGATGGATAAGACACATCTTCTTCCTTGAGGTTCTCAAAATCTATCTGAGAGACAGATACTTATATGAATAGATACAATGATTTATACCCTAGGTGGGTTTTTGTAACAGCATCACCTTTTATATCTTTTACAAATGGGAGGAATAATTTTATTTATTTATTTATTTATTTATTTAAATTACGTTCAGGTGTACAACACAGTGCAATAGTTATACTTTTTACCTCTCAAATTGACAACCCCCTCCCCCAATCCACCACCCCACTCCCCTCTGCCCCAATATCATACATATCTATTACAATTCCCTTGACTCCATTCCCACACTATATTCCACATCCCGTGACTATATATATATTCAATTATATTATAGTTGACATACAATGTTATACAACATCAGCTTCAGGTATACAGAGCAGTGATCAAGCCTCTACAATGTCCATGAAGTGGTCTCCCTAACAAGACATGTGACCATCTGACACCCTACAAAATATTTACAACATTATTAATTATATCCCCCAAACTGTCTTTCATGCCCCTGTAGCAATATTGTAGTTACCTATTTATGCTGTCTAATCTCTTCCCTTCTCCCTCATCCCAGCCCCTCTCCCAACTAGCAACCATCAGTTTTTCCTCTATATCTCTGAGACTATTTCTGTTTACTTTGCTCATTCATTCAGTTTTTTAGATTCCACATATAAGTGAGATCATACAGTATTTGTCTTTGTCTGACTGACTTATTTCACTTAACATAATGTTCTCTAGGTCCATCCATATCGTTGCAAATGGTAAGATTTCATTCTTCTTTATAGCTGAGTAATACTCCATTGTATAAATGTACTATAGTTTCCTAATCCAGTTGTCTACAGATGGGCATTTCGGTTGTTTCCAAGTCTTGGCTGTTGTAAATAGTGCTGCGATAAACATAGAGGTGCATATATTTTTTTGAATTATTGTGTTGAGTTTCTCTGGATAAATACCCAAGAATGGAATTGCTGGGTCATATGGTAGTTCCATTTCCAGTTTTTTGAGATACCTCCATACTGATTTCCATAATGGCTGCACCAATCTGCAGTCCCACCAACAGTGCACCGGGGTTCCCTTTTCTCCACGGCCTCGCCAGCACTTGTTGTTTGTTGATTGACGGATGATAGCCATTCTGACCGGAGTTAGGTGGTATCTCATTGTGGTTTTTATTTGCATTTCTCTAATGATTAGTGAGGTTGAACATTTTTTCATATGCCTGTTGGCCATCTGTATGTGGGAGGAATAATTTATTGTGGACAGTTGATTGAACTATTGTTGAATTATGTAAGCACTATCAGATTTCAGAATTTCTTATTAATTGTCAGCATGTATTTTCAGCATTGAATTTTCCATATCAGTTTTATCCTTCATATGTAATAGCTAAAGCATATATACTTGTATAATTTTTATAGAATACAATTAGAGGCATCTCATTAAGGTTTAAAAGAAGTGTTCTAGTCATGGTGGCAGAATAGTTAAATGTTATGCTTGCCTCATCCCTTGACCACATCAAAATTACAACTAACTACAGAACAACCATCACTGAGAATCACCTGAAATCTAGCTGAACAGAAGTCCTATAACTAAGGACATACAGAAGAAGCCACATTGAGACTGGTAGGAGGAACAGAGATGCAGAACAGATTGGTGTTCTGCACATCCACGTGTGCTAGTTAAAAATCCAGAGGGTTATCTCATCCTGCAGAGGTCTTCCCTGAAGAGTGCAGGGTCCCAGCTCCACACCAGGCTCCCCAGCCCAGGATTCCAGTGTTGGGAAGACAAGTCCCCATAACTTCTCACTTTGAAAATCAGCAGAGACTGTGGCTGTGAGATGGAGGGTGGCTAGAGGCCCAGGAACACCGTTTAAAGGGCCTGGGTATGGACTTATTTGCTGACAGACTCACTCACTCTAAGCTCCAACAATGGGGCAGCAGCTTGAAAAGCATCAGGGACATATGAGGAGGAGGTGAATTGTCTGGTTTCAGGGTGAGAGCTGGAGAGGCCACTTTCTCCCAGACAGAAGTGCTGGCAGAAGCCATTGTTCCTTTGTTGAGCCCTTCTGTCACCCAGCCTGCACACACAGGTGGGCCCCATATCTGAGTCTCCATCAACCTAGCTGACACTGTTCACTTCACCCTGGTGCTTTCTTGAGACCCCGACCCCACTCAAGCCGCTTCCAGTGGCTTTTCCATACAAACAGCCTGTCTTGGCTCATTCTTCAGACTTCCCTAAAATTTCTCAAAGCTTCACAAGCCCCCAAAAGCAGCATCTGGCCTCAGTGTACCCCATATCTCTTATTGAGCTGCCCATAGCCCAGCACTAGTGGCAGCAACCTCAGTTTACAGCTTAACCTCTCCCAGGCACCTTCAAGCCCAGCACAAGTGGTATCCATCTGCAGAACACTTTATAGCTCATACCAAGTGGCCCCAGGTAGGGCACAAGCAGTGGTTGACATTGGCCTACACTTGAGCCCCTCCCAAGAGGCCTCAGAACCAATACACTGGTGGCCAGCTTCAACCCACATCAGAGAACTACCCAACTACCTCCACAAATTATATACTCAAAGGGCAGACTTGGTAGGCAGCAGAGCCCTGCTAAAGTGAATCCAGCTCTGTAGGGTCAGGCCCTGCACAACAGGTCCTCCACTGTAGTCACAGCCAGTCCTCACAACCAATGAGGCCAAGGGCCAGTCTCTCCCACTGACATGCAAACTGCAACCAAGGCTAAACTACACAAAAGAACACATACAACGCACACAAGGGACACACCTGGAGTATCCGGCTCAGGGAACAAGGAAGACTGTGCCACTGGGCCCCACAGGACATTTACTACATAAGGCCACTCTACCAAGAGTGGAAGACATAGCAGCTCTACCTAATACACAGAAACAAACACAAGGAGGCAGCCAAATGGGGAGACAAAGAAACACATCCCAGGTGAAAGAACAGAACAAAACTCTAGAAAAAGAACTTAACAAAACGTAAATAAGCAGTCTGATTATAAAGATGCTCAATGGTCTCAGGGAGAACTTCAACAAAGAAATAGGCAACATAAAAATGGAGATAGAAACCATATAAAGAACCATTCAAAAATGACAAATGCAATAGCTGAAATGAAGAATACATTAGAGGGAGTCAACAGTACATTACATGAAGCAGAGGCTCAAATCAGCAATTTGGAAGATAATGTAGCAGAAAACATTCAACCAGAACAGAAAAAAAAATCCAAAAATAATCAGGATAGTCTAAGAGGTCTCTGGGAACACATCTAGCATACTAACATTCACATCATAGAGGTACCAGAAGAGAGAGAGCTAGGAATTGAAAACCTATTTGAAGAAATAATGACAGAAAAGTTTCGTAACCTGGTAAAGGAAATAGACACACAAGCCCAAGAAGCACAGAGAGTCCCAAAGAAGATGAACTCAAGCAGGCCCACACCAAGACACAACATAATTAAAATGCCAAAGGTTAAAAACAGAGGGCATCTTAAAAGCAGCAAGGGCAAAGCAGTTACCTACAAAGGAGCTCCCGTAAGACTGTCAGCTGATTTCTGAACAGAAACTTTGCAGGCCAGAAGGGATTGGCATGAAATAGTCAAAGTGATGAAAAGCAAGGACTCACAACCAAGATTTTTCTACACTGAAGAGCTATCATTTAAAATCGAAGAACAAATAAAGGGCTTCCCAGACAAGATAAAGCTAAAGGAGTTCATCAACACCAAAACAGTATTATAAGAAATGTTAAAGGGACTTCTTTCAGAAGAAGGGGGGGGGGAAGATTAAAAATATGAATAATGCAGTGGCAATAACTACATATCTATCAGCAATTACTTTAAATGTAAATGGATTAAATGCTCCAAACAAAAGACAAGGTGGCCAAATGGATA
The DNA here is from genome assembly GCF_001890085.2 of Hipposideros armiger. Lineage (NCBI taxonomy): Eukaryota > Metazoa > Chordata > Mammalia > Chiroptera > Hipposideridae > Hipposideros > Hipposideros armiger. Next base: position 673,652 of record NW_017731913.1, on the reverse strand, counting down.
AGAAAAGAAGACTCTTACATGTGCTGCCTACAAGAGACTCGCTTCAGATTGAAAGACACACAGAGACTGAAAGTAAAGGAATGGGAAAAGGTATTTCATGAAAATGTAAATAAATAAACAAAAAAAGCTGGGGTAGCAATCCTTATACCAGACAAAATAGACTTTAAAACAAAGGCTATAACAAGAGACAAAGAAAATATTGGGACTCACTAATCCCAATTCTGGGTATTTATCCAAAGAAACTCAAAACACTACTTTGAACGAACTTGTGCATCCATATGTTTATTGCAGCATTATTTACAATAGCCAAGATATGGAAGCAAACTAAGTGTCCATCAATAGATGAATGGCAAAAGAAGAAATGATACATGTACACAATGGAATATTACTCAGCCATAAAAATAATGATATCTTGCCATCTGCAACAACATGGATTGGCCTCAAGGGTATTATGCTAAGTGAAATAAGTCAGACAGAAAGACAAATACCATATGATTTCATGTAGGCTCCAAAAAATAAAATGAACAAACAAAACAGACTCGGATTCATAGATACAAAGAACATTTTGATGGTTGTCAGATGAGAGGGGTTTGGGAGAGTGGGTGAAAAAGAAGAAGGAACTAAGGAGTACAAATTGGTAGTAACAAAATAGTCATGGGATGTAAAGTATGGCATAGGGAATACTCGTATGGTCAATAATATTGTAATAACTATGTATAGTCTCACATGGGTTCTAGACTTATTAAGGTGAGCATTTCATAGAGTATATGAATGTCTAATCACTATGGTGTGTGCCTGAAACTAACATTGCATGTCAACAGTAATTGAAAAATAAAAAAAATTATTTTAAAAAGAATGCCAAGAAATAATTGTATCAAAAAAAAAGATGTAAGAGAAGCACTTTAAGTCCTTGCAAGCAAGGTTTTATAATCATAAATGTCAGAACATACCAATTCTTTAAATGACATAAGGTTGACAAGAAATAGAAAGAACCGTTAAGAAAATAAAAAAGATAAAGCTAAAGTTCAGTGACACATAAAGAAATGAGACATTTCCAGAGTAGTCTGTTCTTTTCATTACTAATTTTTTTCCTTCTAGACTGACTAATAAATAGCATTTTCAGTTAATTGTACTTTTTAAAAATTTCTGCAGTAGTGTTATCACTGTGACATACATATCCTGAGTACACCTCTTACTATTAACCCTTTTGCATTTGACAGTGGTTTCAGTTTCTTCATGTTCTTTTGCCTAGTACCCTCAAAAGCAAATCATTTCCTCTAAATTGGTCATCTTTTTTGGTATGTTACTGACCCATCTTCATATATGATATTTACAGTCTGAATTAAATAAAAAATTACCTTTGGATCTTATTTGAAGTACTCATCAAAACTCTAACTCCAGCTGGAGATTTTTTTAAAGCACATAACTGTGGAGGAGTTAGAAGAGAGATCCGATGATTCACGTACTGGGTGAAGAATTTCAATTGGAAGAATATGGAGACAGAAGACACATAGTAACAGGAGACAAAGGAGGAAGTGGAGGCCCCAGAAATGAGTCATAGAGGAATAGAAGTGGGGTGCTATATGTGTGTATTTCTTTAAGAAGGTGACAGAATTTGTGAAAGGATGGAGGTAAATAACTAACAATCAATTGTCATGGTAACCCATAAAGAAAGCAAGGTGGGACATATATTGTTTTCCCAGAGGAAAATTTAACTTCCAAAGGCTCAAATAAAGGAAAATACTTTAAAAAGTTGGATACCTTTATAAAGGACTTCTGGCAATGTTCTATTCCTTGACCTGATTAGTGGTCACATATTCATTTTGTAGTAATTCATTGTGTAGCACACTAATGTTTTAGGCACTTTTCTCTAGGAGTGTTACATTTCAATTAAAAAGAAAATATTTGACTTCTAGCTTATTAAATTCTACTCTGTTTTTGAGTACATCACAGATTACCTAAATCCCTTTGTTATTTGTGTCTTTCTGAAGAGATCTGGTGTTTTTCTTCTAATTCAAATCAATTCAGCCAACATTTACCAAATGTCTGAATGTGCCAGGTACAAAAGATGAAGAAGACCTGCTTTCAAAGAAGCTCATAATCTAGTGGGGAAATGCAATGCGAGGAGACTAGAACCATAGCTCAGGTGTGTAAATGGTGTTATGGTAAAAATGTGAAAAACAAGAGTAGCATGGAAGAAATAGTGGAAGACTGTTCAGGAGGTGTTTTTTGAGTCAATAAATCAATTCATAATTAATTGATTATAATAATTATTAAAAACCTCCTAAGTAGGAAAAGGCATTTAAGACATAGTAAAAACATGGTTCTCTCTCTTTCTCTCTCACATACACACACACACACCACTACTTGTAAATTACAAGCAGGTCAGTGTTGTGTGAGTGGAGAAGACAGGAACAGGACTTATTTAAGACCTTAGAAGACCCTAAGTAATGAGAAGGTAATGCTATTCTCTATCTCCTATATATAAAACCACATAAAAAGCAATCCTAAACTGTAATGCACGTGTAGGGAAATCCAAAGTTCTAACTTTTCTAAGATTACTATTTGATGCATTTTTCAAAAGGAAACATAAAAAAGTTTTTTCCTAATATTTTTCTCTTTCTTAAGGTATATTATGAACTTATAGCTAAAAGCCAAACCATAATAACAATTATAGCTAACTTATACTGATGCCTTACTATATTCCAGGAGCTATGATAAACCCTATACATAGATTCTTTCACCAAACCTTCCCAGTAGCATTATGGGGAAGATACTATTATTGCTACTGTAATTATTACAGATACTAGATTATCATAAATAATTATCACAGATAAAGAAATTGAGGCTTAAAGAGATTAATTAATTTTCCAAGGTAACACAGCTAGAATGTGATTGAGCTGAGACTGTTGGAGTGGGCAGTCTAATTATGGAGCCTGAATGAAGTTTTCCCTCACCATGCAGCAATGAGTCTTCGTATATGAGTATACCAAAACACACGTATTAGTAACGGCGTTTGCTCCTTGCAATGCTCTTTGAACCTTGGATTCATTCATTTATTCAGTCAATATTTATTAAGTGCCTAGTAGGTGCCAACAATGTAGTAGGAATTGAAGATCGGGAGTAAATATTACTGAAGTTATCTCTGTGCTCATGGAATTACCATCGTAAAGAAGAAAGCAGAAATAAGTGACTGACCACAATGAAGTATGACAAGGATTATGACAAGATGGCACTAAAGAAATGTGGGGAGTTTGACTCGGTAGGGAAGCCAATCGTGTTGGGGAATTTGGGAGGCTCTCTCTGAAGAAGAGAGAATTACGCTGAGATCTGAGGGAGGAGCAGAAATGACCTAGATGAAGTGGAGGAAAACAGAGTTTCATGCAAGGTAAATACCAAGGTGAGGTGGACATACAAATGCCCCAGAAAGATTCCTCTTTAAGGTAAGGGTTCACTGTCCCAGGCATTGGCAGTGCCGGCCTATCCTTCTGGCGTTGTTTCAGCTGCAGAGGGATGTCTCACCCGAGGTCGTGTACATACTGGCCAACTCTGATGGGCCATTTCGGTTTCCCAGCACCTAGCACGGTAGGCTGAGGCTGTGGGACTTGCATCACAGCTTGATTTCTCCCTCTTCCCAATCCTGCTTCCGCCCCCTCCCTTCCATGGGCGTTGCTCTCAAGAGCACTCCCTAATAAACATCCTGAACACTAAACTGTGCCCGCGTCTGCTTCCTGGAGAAACCAAACTGCATGAAACATGAAAAGGCTTTGATGAGTTAAGGTACAACAGGCATTCAGAATGCTGCAGATTGAGTAGGAGACAGAGATGGGCTGAGGCTGAAAGGTGGACCAACGCCAAATCCTGAAGCAGCTGGAAAACCTGCTAAGTACTTCTCCTAAAGGCGGTGGTGAGTCCAAAGCCACTGTAGGACTTTAAGCAGAAACATGATCAGATGTGCGTTTTGAAATATCACTTTGCTGTAGTATACAATAGATCGCAAGAATGCCCTAAACGCCAAACTCCTATCTTTTGAAAAACTTTTCCCTTCTTTTCAGTATTAATGATCAGGAGAAGGTACCACACTGTCTTCTGTCCTTGAATCATTGCTTTTCATTCCCCCGCCCCTTGTGAATAAAAGCTACCAAATCGGTTCCAGGGCTTATGCAGCTACAATCCTATGAACTATTGTCTAGCATTAGCTTCTTGAGAGACCATAGGAAACAGTGCTCTATGCGGACTCGGAAAGTTATTTGTTCTGTGGTGATGAAAGCAAACTGTTCGGGGTTGCTAGCAAAGTTTAAAGTGATAAGTCACTAGAGACATGACCTCCAGATACAACATCAAAGGACCTATCTTCCTCCAGTCATACGTTTCTGGTTTTATTTTTATTTTTCACCCTAATTCCCATATATGTGTATTATACAGTAGTTATATTATCTCTGTTCATTTGTCAGGAATAACTTGACAAGCCAACATTGAATGTTTTAAAAGCTTTCTTGAGGTATAATTAGTGAAAATAAACTGCATATATTTAAAGTATGCAATTTTGATAAGTTTAAACCTATCGATACACCTGTGAAACCATCATCAAAATCAAGATAACAGATATTTCTAGCACTTCAAAAGTTTCTCTGTGTCCCTTTGTAGCCCCTCCTCTCCTTCTCCTCTGTCCTCTCTCCCAGGCGACAACTTGATCCACTTTGTCACTAGAGATAACTGCATTGTCTATAAATGTAATCATACAGCATGTACTTTTCTTTTTTTTGGCCTACCTTCTTTCACTCAGTATAAGGACTTAGAAAACTAGATGTAAAAAGTTCAGTTAAATCATATTTTATAGGTGATCAAACTTGCTACACATAAAAGCCTTGTGTGTAATTACATGTTACCACATGCGCTGTAAATATCAACGGTGAAGGTGATACTCAGCTTTTTAAATATCATTATTCATTGTTCTTCAGGCTGAAACTTTGCTAGTTTCAAAAGCTATTGTCCTTTTGAAATTATTTTAAAAAACAAGTGATCTGTGAAGTTCACCAACAAGCCTATGTTTAAGAGAACATAAAAAGACTCTCCGTTCACCAAAATATGTGGCCAAATAATCTAAAAAAGTGAAAGTGAGGAGGAGCAGTTATGAGGTGAGAGGTAATCTGCTCGGTTAAACGGGCACCGCCTCCCCCCCTACCCCGTGCCCAACACATATGCACATACGGATGGAACATACACTCATTTACACGTGCATACGAACAACACTACATTTTTTTCTACCATAAATTGCTTTTAGGCCAGATGAGTTCAGCAATTGCTTCGCAGTAGCGTTTTAATTTTCTTATATATCTTATATATTTAAAAAGATTAAAACTAAAAATAGCTTTTAAAATAGTTCTGAGGTTTGGATACAAACCTCAGATTGTGCATGTAAAAATGCAAACCCTACAAGAGGTCACAAAATCACATCTTTTAACTTGTTTAAGTGTTTCACATACAGCAGCATGATATATACATAGGAAGCACTCAGTGTATATTTATCAAGGGAAAGAGGCAAAGCTTTCTGCTCTGTGGTTGCGTCTTCTCTGATCGGTCACTTTACTTTGCCGTACCTGAGAAACCACTGTTATCACTTCCTTCAAGATACACACTTAACCTGACTGTAATTTTTGTAAAGTCTGTCAACATTTTTTCTTTATTAATGTGTGTGCCTTTATATATTAATCTTTTTCTTCTATTCCACATAGCCTAGGACTTTTTATATTGTTTTGGAGAAGGGCTGGGTGGCTATTTTTCATATCTTTGTTTCTGGCTTGTTATGTTGCATGTTTAACTCTCATAGCCTAAGAGAGGACGCAGTTCCACAGAGCCCAGTACCGTATACCTTATAATAAGTCCTCAGTGGATTAAACCTGATCCATATTATCCTCCTGTCAGATATGATATGATGTGTAAATTTTCTTACTGTGCCTTTACTAACCATAAGCTGTTGTTTTCTTTTCTGCGTATTAACTCCCACACATCACAGGAATGGAATCCTGTTCTCTTGTGCTATCTGGGAATATTGTGGCAGCTGGGAGTTTTGTATGTGTTACAGCTCAAGTTGTCTTTGTCTTGTCAAATGTTTTGTCTAGTTTTTATACCGGTGACAATGTTTATGAAGATCCTTTCTGTATATTTTATCTTGGATCTGATCATCTTTTAAAGAACTTTAAAATGTTTAACCTTTCAAGTTCATTAACCAGAGAACCCCATTTCTCATGTACCTTTGGGTGTATGCACCTACATGGCTGTCTTTTTGAGAAATATTCTAGGGTTCTTTGAAACTTTCGTGTGGAAAAATAGTAAAAGTGAAAGGAACCCTTTGGTTTCCAGATAAGCATGTATGTCATTTGGCTTACCTAAGTGGGATATGAGTAGTACTGACTTCTTCTAGAGGATTTAATGCTAATTTTATTTGCAAGCAAAGACACTAAAGAAAGAAAATTGAAAACTTAATTCTTCCTGGTATTTCCTCTTAGAGTTTTCCCATAGCTAAAACACAACTCATAGGTTGTAGCTAAGACACAAAAGAGCTTAGTTTCAAGAAATGATAAAAAAAAACAGAGTATACTTTTCAAGTGTCAGTTAAACCAAGGTATATTGCTCATGTCAGTTTTGCTTTGTTTTTTTAATTCTTCAAAGATAAATCCTGAGTGACTCTTTCTTTATATCAAGCACTGAAAAAATCCTAGGGCGCATTGTTGGCTTTCCTCACCGCCTCCACACTATAGGGATAGGCCATGGGAGAACAACAGCACCCTTTCAGGGCTGTAGGCCCTCCCAGTCCACGCGTCAGCTCCTCAGTCCTCCTATCCTTTCTTTCCTGCCATACCCCTGATTCATACTAAATAGCTCCTGATAGAAAAACTGCGAAGTGGGTAGTGAGTGTATGAACTGAATTTCCCACCTTTGCTTGGAACATGGTGCTCACTAGAGGAATGGAAACTCAATTTAAAACAATAAATAGGGAAAACAGAAAGTAAACAAAATGTGGAAGGGCGAGGCTTGTTCTGACAAGTGACTAAGTAGGCAGTTTCCTGTGAGCCCTTTAAAGACTCATATTTAAAAACCTGTTCTTCCCTCTTCGTTCTTAACTGGAAAAAATACTGCTAATTGGGTAAAGCACAAGTATATGGCTTATTTTTTTAAATGCAGAAGAGACTGTGTTGTTCCAATAATCATAGTTTCTGAAATGGGGCATCTTCTGCTAAAATTTAAAATAAGCAACTTACTTTCATTCATACCCATGTAGATCCCTTATCTATAAATTAGATCCATACACTAGATCCTTTGAGCATTGTATAAAATATAAATTGACTTCCTTCATTAACTAGTAGGAAGGGAAACGTTAAAAGTAAAGCCAGTGCAAAGAGAGAGAGAGCTCTAAATGGTGAGTTAGCAACAGAAGCCAGACCAGCCCGGGCCCTGTGGCCATGGTAAGGACTTGGGATTTCTTTTGTGACTGGGAAGCTGTTGGAGGATTTTGAACAGGTGAATGGCTTGATCTAACTTGTGTTTAAAAGTGCGTTTTGGTAGCTGTATAGACGATAGAGGGCAAAAGCAGGGAAACTGGGCAGAGGTTGATGGTTTCAATAATCTAGGTGAGAGAAGATAGGGTAGGGTTAAGATGGCAGATTGAAAGATAGTACTAACTTTAATTGAGCACCTAGTACATTGAGGCTTAATTTCAAGTACTTTATATGTGTTAACATTATTGCTACACACAACCTTATGAAATAGTTGCTATTGTTATTTCCACTTTACATGCCAGGAAACTGACACACCTGTCCAGGTTACTCCGCACGCAACTGTTAGAGTGAAGATTCAAACCCAGGTGATCTGACCCCACTACCTTGGCTGTTTAATCTTGTGCCACACAAAACCAGGACACATTCTGAAGGTATAACTGGCAGGTCTTGGTGGACTTGACATTGAGCATGAAGGAAAGGGCAAGAATCAAGGAAGACTCCTAGGACTCTGGTGTAAACAATTGTATGACGTTTGTTAGAATGAGGAAGACTAGGTAGGGGAGAGGGAACAGGTGTTCTGCCTAGAACTCGTTACATTCAGGATTCCACATAGGCAGCCAGGTGGACACATTCAGTAGGCACTCTGAGCCCTTTGATGCTCGACAAAGGACAGCTCTGTTTAAATGTGAGGTAGAAGCAATATCACATAACGTAGACAAGTATTCTGTTGGGATCCATCCACCAGCCTTTTCACACATTCTTGTCAAATGCAATTTTCATTTGGGGAATTGAGTGGGACATTTTGCTAACATAACACAGCAAAATATCCAGGTCAGCCAAGATGTCGCTTTTATCAGCAGCCAGGAAGGCAGTGAGCAAATGTTTTTAATAAGATTCTCCCAGAAATTTCCTCACCTCAGACCTCAGGCAGGAGCACCACACACTGTAACCCTTACTTTCTAGGATTTGAGGGCAAGTTCTCCCAGCTAGAGAATTAAAGCTGACTTTGGCATCCCCATCCCAGTGCCCCTGCCTGTCGGTCACTGAACCTTGCCTGCATAACACATAGGATTGCACAATCCCAAACCTGCTCAGTCTTACGAAATACTGTCTCTTTGTCCCTGCTGCCCCCACTTTAGTATTTGACTTTTCACTCCATCTGACCTCAGGTGATACAACCCCTTTAGACAGGCCTCAAATATAAGATGAATTCTCCTGGTCCTGCCTGTGCCAAGCCTGATGTCTCCTCAGCACATTTTGCAAGACACTGTGCTGGAAATGCTCCCTTGATTGATATGGTGGGTGGGTTACACAGATCTATATGTTTTTCAATACTCGTCAAGCTCTACACTTAGATACCTCAATTTAAAAGTACATCTATTTGACAACATTGTTATGCGAGGTGTTTTACAAATATAGATTTTTTTGTTTTGCCCTCAGGAAGCTTATAATATAAAACTGAACAATAGCAGATAAAATCTAAGTTCATATTGAGTAACCCAAAATAATTGTTATAAGAACTGGACTGTAAAGCAAAACTTCACAGAGAAGATGACATTCAATACAAGCATTGGAAGTTTGGGTAGCTGAAGAACCAGAGAGAAGAGGAGGAGTCTAGGCAAGGGAAATCATGCAAGCAAAAGGGCGGATGTGGAAATTAAGAGAAATTTTGGGAGACAGTGTGGATTTATTTTGAGAACAGCAGAAATTAATATTTTAGGGACCCAATTTAATGAGAAGAAGCTTAGAAAGCATTGGGTGAGCAACATAGAGTTACAGAAAGTGGTTGGGCAGAAGGAGGATGTAATCTGTGTTTTTTAAAGGAAATCTATCCCACCCCCAACATTCCACTGCAGAATAACTGTGACTCACGATTTGAGGCATAAAGTGCTTTGCATATACCCTCCTTAATAAGGCCTTCTGGGACCTGGGTCAAAGAAAGTGCTCGGCTCTGGGCAGTCAGTTTCTCATGCAGCCATAGCCTTGTTTTTGTTTCACTTCAGACCTTTTTCTACCTTTTCTCTGACTTCTATTCCATCTGTAGCCTTACAGTTTCTTCTTGACTTGACTTTTCTATCTACCTTTAAAATGTGTGGGGACTTGTGTCAAGTGCCCTTCAGGCTCATCTGCTATTCTAACTGCCTTTTACTGAAGCATTTCTGGTGACAGACAAGGATTCACAGACAAGGATTCAGCCCCCTCAGTCATTATTTTCCTTAATTCATTTGCTTCACTGAATACTGTTGACCTCAGCTTTTATTAGAATTCTCTTTTTCCCTGGATCCATTCAAGCCATGACTCTGGTTCTCCTCTCACTTCTCTGGGTGACCTTCTCTGTCTCTCACTAAGCTTTCCTAATATTCCAACATTTTTCAAGTAAACCATTCCTCAAGTCTCTGTCATCACCTTTGTCTTCTACACTTTCTACCTGGCCATCCTATCCATGCCAACATTTCTGACTATCTTCTCTGGGCAGATAGTCACCTATGACCCCTCCCCACTGCCAGTTTCTTTCCCAGAGGCAATCACTTGAAACTTTTTCTATTTTTAGTTCTTCGAATGGTTGGCTCCATGTCTTTAAATAATACGCCTATATTGTTACTTCTTAGTCAACTTTACATGTTATAATTGTCTTCCCACTAAGAAATATGAAAAATGTAACCTTATTCTTTATAATATGAGTATATGGTAGGGCTGGGGTACTGAGGAGTAACCCTGCTTTTTGTCTAAGGATTGGTTACATTGTTCTATTAAAGCAATTGCAACCCCTGAAATAATCAGTTTTCTTGTTGGTTCCTCCATGAGAAGTTGAGCAACTTGAGGGCAACAGTTCTATCTAACTCTATGTCCCCCAGACCTGTCAATGCCTTCTAGGGAGCAGGCAGGCTTATTATATCTCTTTGTTTAATGAATCAATGACGCCTATTGATACAGTTACTGAAAGACTGATGATTCATGAAAAGGGGAAGATCTCAATGACTGAACATCCAAGAAGCAAGTGAATAATTTCTTTCAAGGTTGACTAAATTTCCCTGACACCTCAAACGGCCCAAACTTGACATGCCCAACCAAACATTGTGCCGAGCATAGATAGCCTATATCTGTAGTGAGAGTAAGTGTTCTCATGGTTTCTAAATAATACAAGATGTTTAAACGTAAGAGTTATCATTACTGTCTAGAAGTAATTTTGAGTAATATAAAATCATAGTTGGTACATTATTTTACTAATGATTTAAATTAACTGATCTTTTCAAAGAAGAGTTGGAGATTTCCATTTTTAACAAATATTTCAAATTCTAATTTTAGTCAACTCTAACTTTATTATATTACATATTTTAGAATCAGAACCTAAAAATTATACGCCTGGGGCCACCATTAACTATTTTAAGAATGGACCTATAAGTTCCTCTTCAAACTTGATCTTTCTCCTTATTTCCTATCTCGGTAAATGGCATCTCCATTGACTAAGTAACCCAAGCCCAAACTTGTTTTATTGCCCTCTCCCTGTCCCTTACATGTACTCTGTGACCAGGTCCTATTGGTTCTATTTTTCTTTTTTAAAGATCTTTATTGGGTAATTGGGGGGATGGGAACAGTGATGGGTAATTGGGGGGATGGGAACAGACAAGTTGCTGTCCTTTTGTTCTTCAGTCTAGTTGTGGAGGACGTTGCTTCACTGGCCCAAGTTGGCACCATCATTGTGCTCTTCCCGGGTGAGGCAGATCAGTCGCTGGTTTCTGGATGGTCGCTCACGCTGGCTGCTGGCCACACACGGTAGCCCATGGCAACCCACTGCAGCAGGGGCTGCAGCCTACGCTGTCGCCGGCGACTCTCGGCAGCCCAGCTCCAGGTTGAGCTGTTGTTCACCATCTTAGCTGTAGAGGGCAGTGTCACTGGCCCTCATATGTGGGATCCCAACCAGGGCCCTCTGGTGTCCCAAGCCAGCTCTTAACCATCGCGCCACTCGGCCGGCCCTATTGGTTCTATTTTTATCACACTCCTTGCACCTGTCTCCTCCCACCCCACCCCACCCCTCTATTGTAACTCCCTTAATTCAGGCAGGCTGTCATCTTCTTCCAATACCTTTGCAATAGCCTCCTGTTTAGCTTCCTTCTATACTGAACAATCCCTCTACCACATGCCACCCGCGTGCTCTTCCAAACACACAAATCTCATTATGCTGTTTCTTAAACATACCCAGGTCGTTTAATGCTCCAGAGCTCCCTTAGTCTGGAATGCCTTGCGCTTTCTCCCATCTTCTCCTTGGGGCAGGCTATTCTAGAGCTTAACATTAGTTTGACTATTAATCCTGATTTGTCCAGCATGATCCCAATTTAACTTGTTATCTCAGTGTATCTACTGATAGCAACCCTTTGATCATCCTCGAAAGATCCCTAGTGTATACGTTTGCTAGGACTGCTATAACAAAATACCACAGACTGGGTGGCTTAACCAACAAAAATGTATTTTCTCATAGCTGTGGAGGCTGGAAGGCTGAGATCAAGATGTTGGCAGGCAATGCTGAAAATCAGAGGCTCTTTGCACCCAGGCCTACTTCTGGATGCAGCAGATACACAGGCTGTTCACAGCAAAACTCAGTTCCAGGCCTTGCCCCAAAATGTAATTCATGTGCCTAATATATGTTACCTGCCTCCCAATTAATTAATTCTGGAACAAGAATAAGTCTCAACTCTGATGAGCAAGAATCAACATAGCCAGAGTTTGCTTCTAATTCTAGGAATTTCCTAATTCTAGGAATTTCCTAATTCTAGGAAATAGAATCACGTAGCAATATAAATCATTAACTTTACTACCATAGGAATTAATCATCTATATTGCATTAAAATATATCAATGTATAATAATTTCATGAAAGCTAAACTATTGCTTCCAATATTCACTAAAAGTTAAAACATTGCTTGAGTGAAGTCTTGCTCAGAGAAATGAGAATGATTGTTTTATTTTTTGTAAACTGTGACTTTTATGAATGATATGATTAGGTGCTTTTCAAAATGGTACAATTTGGGGAGAATAACACTTAGCTTTGGCACTTTAAAGCCACGATATAACTTATTGAGTTTTATATAACTTAGTCAATCAAATGTAACTTAATTATTTTTCTTTGAATCAGATGTCCAGTTTGTCTCTGAGAGAAGGAGATATGGAATTGTTAAACTCAATGAACAGCAATAAAAAACTGATCCATCTCACCTAACTGTTATGGAAAGGATAACACAAAACCAGGATTGGTTTTTACGCAAAAGCAAATTACTAATGTAAAGAACATTTCCTATCAACTTATTCTCTTTCTTTCAAAAGTGCTAAATATTGCTTTTACTTTATATGATACATCTACATCACTGATATGCCTTTCTTTATCTCTATATAACAGAATATTATATTTCATTGTATCTAGTTTTCAAATTACTCTTAAAGAACTAAACCCTCCATTGTCATTTCACTGAAATGAGAGAGTTATTTTAAGTGTTAAAGTGTTTACTCTTAACTCAGTTGCCATTGGTGCTAAAAGACTATTTGGATGTCCTTACGTACGTGTATAACCAGAACACACAGACAAATGAGGGGAGGGACCTGGCCTCCAGAAATATGTTTTACCTTCTGTGGCCCCATTGATTTTAATATAGTGCTTTGATAGCACACTAGATAAAAAATCAGAATTACAGGTTTCTATCTGAAGGGAAACTGGATGGGGGTAGAGAGACTGGTTATCATAAGATGTCTAGGAACTCTTATGGATAGAAACAGTTTTTATTAATTGCCCAGGGGGGATAAAGGGAAGAAATTTTATTATATAATGAGAAGACTTCTCCCCTCAAATAGCTTATTAAATTTAATTTAAAGAATCTTGTTTAATATTCAAGAAACTTGTTTCAAACTTCAAAATATTTAAAAACATACTTTAAAAAGACTATGTCTCTCTTAATGTTTCATTGTAAATTTCTACGACTTATTGAGTTATTTTAAAATATATGAATTTTAACTATTTACCCCTGCTTTGTTTCTCCTCCATGGTCAAAGTGGTACATTCTGTAAGTTTAACCCTTATAAAAGAAGTTTAATGATATTAGAAAGTTCATCAAATCAGGTGACAATTAAGCGTAGTTCAGTTTTTTCCTAATTTTTGTCCTCACATTATATTTGGTAATAGATATGCCCTCTTTCTTCTTTTTTCTTTTTGCATATTTATTTATTTTATTTTTTAAAAATTAGTTTCAGGTGTATATCACAGTGCAATAGTTATACTCTTTACCCCTCAAAGTGACAACCTCCCTCCCCAAATCTGCTGCCCCACTCCCCCCACCCCCATATCATATCTATCTTTTACAATTCCATTGACTCCACTCCCCACACTATATATACTCCACATCCTGTGACTATATATGTATTCAATTATAGTTGACATACAATATTATTCAACATCAGCTTCAAGTATACAGTGCAGTGATACCCTCTTTCTTATATGCTTGTAGACACATTCCCAGGTCATAGGAACATATGGGCTCTTGGAGTTGTGTCCAGAATACCACCATGTTGATCCCATTTGCAAAGACTATGGCTGATAAAGTAAAATAAGCCACAGTCACATTGATGATAAGGAAGAACTGCAATTAACAAGCATGAAGTGTCTATGTATTCTATCTCCCAGTTTCTGGAATCTCCTATTTATCTGGAATTCTGCTTTTTACTACAAAGTTTAAATAGTTAGGATTTTCTTTTAACCCTTTGAATGTTTCCTATGGCTTCTATAATAAATCACCACTAAGTAAGTGGCTTAAAGCAGCATAATTTATTCTTTTATATTTCTATAGGTCAGAAGTTCAAAATTGGGTCTTATGATAAGGACTAAAATCAAGATGTCATCACAACTGGTTCCTTCTGAAGGCTCCAGGGGACAATCTATTCCCTGCTTTTTCTTACTTCCAAAGGCTGACTGCATTCCTTGGCTCATGACCCCTTAGTTACTACACTTCTCCAACCTCTTGGTTCCACCATCACATGTTCTTGTACTGACTTCGATCCTTCTGCTCCCTCATAAGGACCCTTGTGATTACATTGAACCCACTCAGGTAATCCAGGTGAATCTCTGCATCTCAAGATCTGTAACTTAATCACACACGCAAAGTCCCTTTTGGCATAGAAGCATCCTATTCAGAAGTTTCAAGGATTAGAATGTGGCTATCTTGTGCAGGGAGAGGGGACGTTATTCAACCTACTGTGCCCTTATTGACTTAATGTATTTTTATCCTATCACATTATATTTTTGTAGATTTATTTTTACTATAAGGTATTCGTAACAAACCATATAGTTTGTTTTAATGTCACCACGTCTATATAATGGACATTGCTTTTTTTTTTTTTTTTGGACTCCCCTAGTGGATAAGGCTTATGGGAGGCAGAGCCCAAATTCTTGCTACAGAAGTTCAAGGGGCCAGATCCTTCCTCTCCTGATACTGTGACATATGGACTGTGGTCATATGATCTCTGCTAAGCCCATGTGGGCTCCAGCTCCAAGTCGCAGAGACCATTTAGACATTCTTCACCATAGGGCAGTGGCAGCCAGGGTCCAGTGACAGTATATCCACACAGTTCCGGTGGCAAGACCTGTGCTGTTTCCTTCTGCTTAAACTTCCTTGTTTCCTGACACTGGTTTCTGAACTGGGGCTTCCAACCGTCCCTTTTAAGAACTGCTCATTATCTTTCAAATGAATTTCTTTTATGTTTAATTTAGTCAGTTTCTGTTGCTTTCACAAACAACCTTCATAGATACAGGGTTCTTTTTTCTTCTTTAATGATTTTCTGGAAATGATTGACAGTAGCCTAAGGGGGTCTCATCATAATTATGTATCATTAATTGAGTGTAAAAACTAAATGTCAGTAAGAGAAAGGGCATTTATTAATCCAAGCTCTTAGCCCAATGCATAGCTAGCGTCTGTACAGTGATAAACCATTGCTTAATGATAGCCATGAGATACACATCACCTTTTAATCAGCAAGGAATGATTTATGTTTTGTTTAGGTATTGAGTTTATTTTCCAGTGGATATTACCAAATACAGACTTAACTCTTAAACCACAATATTTGATCAAGTGGAATGCCTTAGCTTTTAACCACAAGATGGATAGACATGTATTAAATAGCTCTGTCATATTTGCCACACGTTGTTGACTTTTCTAATTCAAAAGGCTTGGTTATTACAGCGAATTTTGAGGAAACAGCACATTCAAGTCACTGCAGTGTTTGCATTTAGCACCTTTGGTGAGTAATATTTTACCCATAACACTTATTGAATGCCTGTCATGTGCTAGCCTCTGTATGAGGTGCTGGGTACAAAGACAAATAAGGCTCCTGGCTCCTCATACAATGCCTGGCAGTGGTAAGAGACACCCCCTGAATACTTTTTGAATTAATGACATAATCCCTGTCTCTAGGGAGCTCTATCCTGTGGGAAAGACAGACACCTAATTGTGGCATACCATGCGATGTCAGTGCCCAAAATAGTGAGTTTGAGTGAGAGTGGGTGTGGAGAGGAACTGCTGGCATGTTTCAGATGCCTTCGTGAGTTCTTATCATGGTGTCGAGGTCACACTGTCCTGTCCAATGACACCTCCTGGCTCTCTCAGCATTGTTATTCAGGCCTCTCTCTCCAGGCCCTCACAGTTAAGCTTGTGACACTGTGTTTGAACTCCTATTAATAGGCCTAGTCAGCTCCTCAGCAGATTGCATCTTAACATCAAACAACCACAATCCCCAACAATGACTTCTTGGCGCAAAGCCAATCCTCAAGCATCAAAGCCATATTCCTTGCAAATCAGCTCCACGTGATGATAAATAATGGCATTGGGATTCCAAACCAATTATCCCATGGTGAAAGGCATAGTCCTCAAGGGCAAACTGGGCTTTATTTAAAAAACAGTAACATTGCTGGTGCTAGCCCTGAAATGTCAACAATGGACGAGACACACTGATGAGAGCAATAGCCAGAAAAAGGTGTATAACCTTCCCCCACATTGCGCCAACCTGGAAGAGTTTGAGAAAACATGTGTTTACGCATATTTTAAAAGCTTCTGGCTTGAGACCCACCAGGAATACCACTGAAACACCATCTTGCCTGGAGCTCTGTAATACTGTAGCGTAGAAGCTTTTAAATTCAGATCTCCGCACTGATGTTTGCTGTGCAATCTTAGGCAAATTATCCTCGAAGCCTCAGTCTCCACATCTGGAAAATGAGGGCTATTAAGCACTTTAATGTTTTTTAGGGATAGCAATAGCATGTTAAGAGCCCAATAAATGGTAGATATTGTTCATTAGAACTATTTGTCAAGCATCATACTAAGCACTTTACAGATGTTATTTTAGTCTTCATAGAGCTGATGCTCTATGAGGTAGGTATTTTTATCCCCAATAATGAGTAAGTGGAGATTCAGGTGAGTTACCTGATACCCCAGATAGTGAGAGAGAGGGTCGATTCGAACTCCGCCCAGCTGCTGCCTCTGGCCAAGCTCTTGCCTCCAGTGGTGTTGCTGACAGCCATTGGGCGTCCTCTTTGCTGCCAGTTCCTCTCCAATGCCCCATAACTCTCAGTGTCTCTCTGTTGACCTCACCAGGGCAGGACAGTCATCATCATTGTTTGTTCACCGGTTGATTGGAAAATCTGCCTTGTGGGCCAAATTCCCATGGTAGATATGCAACAAAGGACCTCCTTAGGGACCCTCTTGAGGTAGCTCAGTTTAAAACAAAACAGAATATTGGACCCAAGCAACACAATTCTTCTCGGTCATCAGCAACTAAGCCATTAACTAAAACATGTTGGAAAACCACTGGCTTTGGAGAGTCTGGAAATTTGTATTTCAATCTCGAATTGGGGATTATGAGTTGTGTAAATTTAATCAGGCACTAATCTCTCTGGGCTTGTTCTATTCTGAGTCAATGAATGTGGCTAGTTATTCTCCGGTTTTCTCCCAGATGTATTTGCCCTCCTTCCCTGCGCTTGTCTGTGCCTTAAGAATGTGCTGCCTCCTATTAACTGCATTACCAGGACCCCCTTGCCATCTGGCTTCTGGTTGGCTACGCACTGGATCAGAAGGCGGGGAGAAGAAGGCACAAAATAATTCTGCCTTCTCTCACTGCTTTAGTACCACATTTTTGGCAGCAGCTGGCTGGTCCCTCTTTCTTGGCTCTAACCTTCCATGGGGCTCTGGTAACACAGTTTCTACCACCTACCTCTTAGGTACTAGGGAAAGTAACAGCTTCCTACTTGCTTGGAATCTGATGAGTACGGTATGCACAAAAAGTTTGACGAACTGTAAAGCACTATCTGGAAAACATAGGTTATCAAATTAGTGTTGTTTATTATTATTTGGCCACATTTTCACCATCAGTATTATATCCTGAAGTTTTCAAAAACTTTCCTGGTTATATCTAACTAGGATGCCAATTCAGAAATTTAAAAATCAGAAGCCAGTGGTCAAGGTTATGTTGAAAAAGGTGCACCCGGATCTGGTTTACTTCCTTTTCATAAATTAGGAAACGGTCAGAAAGCTGGCCAGTTATCAGAATGGAAGTATTTCCAATTAGAATTAAACTCTCTTCCAAGAATGGGTTCCTAAATGTAGAATAAGTAGATATTGTTTTTGTACACAGGTAAATATGTGTGTGTCTATACACATATATACATGTATACATATATGGCATTTTTTGTAAAGAGACTATGGCAGTTGGTCCCACATACACCTATACAGTGACTCACTTGACTTCTGCTATAACTATCTCATTTTGGAGGTAGGAGTTTATGTTCATTACAATATTTAGTTGAACATTAGAGGTTTTACATAAAAAGGGTACCTATTTATAATTCCTTTTTTAAAAATAGCATTTTTAATAAGAATACATTTTTCTCACTACATTGAGAAAAGTTATGCTTATTGCATATAGATTTAAACTGTGCTTCTCTGCCATAAGGAGTGAATTTCTGAGTGACTCTCAAGACAAAAAATGAATTCTCATTTTTGCCATTCAATAAATACATTTTCAGAGGTCAAATAATTTTAAAAATTACATTTTTCAATCTATTTACATAGGTAGGTATATTAGAACTCCCTCAGTCACAAGCAACAAACCAATTCAGACATATTTAAATAAAATTGGACTTTACTTGAAGGATATATGTGGTAGCTTAGTTAAGCTCGGGAATCTAGATGGCAAGAACGAAGGGACAATTTCTTCAGGGCTCCTCCATCAAAAAGCCTTGGCTACAAATATTTTATGACCTTGAATCACCCTGCTCAAGATTCAAATCCCAGGAGAATCAGCCTGGCCTGGCTGAGGTCCCAGGCACACTGCTTGGCCAAGGGAGCTGGGTCACATGATTGGCAGTCCTGGCATGTAGAATGGAGAGAGGTGGTTTGCCAAAGGAAAAGTGGGGTGCTAGGACCAAGAGAAGGGAGAAGAGACTATAGGTCAGCAGAAAGAACAGATTCTACCACAAAAGTCTTTGGAGACTTTTATGACATATGAAGATATTGGATATGGTATTTTCTTTTTTGAAATCATTTCCGCAATTTGGACATTGGGACATAATATTAACCTGAACCTAGGGTTGAAAGGAGGCCCCAGAGGTGGTTCTTAAATTCCTGTAGAAACTACTGTTTCTTCACCAGTCTGTCCTGAGGAGAGTGTAGTTGGGACCAGCTTTTCCTTGACACCTTCCACCATGACAGTTAGCACATCTTGGATAAAAAGCAGTAAAGTTTTCCTTGTCACAGTGAAAACCAAATAATATTGACAGCAGCAAGGACTGTTACCCTTTCTTCATCCCTCCAGTTAGAAACACTGGTTTGGATTTCAGGAACTTTTTGGTTGACCAAAACACAAAAGAAGCCTTTAAAGCAGCGGTTCTCAACCTGTGGGTCACGACCCCTTTGGGGGTTGAACGACCCTTTCACAGGGGTCGCCTAAGACCATCGGAAAACACATATTTTTGATGGTCTTAGGAACCGAGACACCACTCCCCTATCCACCTCCAGGTGGGTCCGCCCACATGCAGATATGCCCACATACGAGTACCCGGCTTCAAGACAAAATTTCATTTATTTGTTATTAGAAATAAATATTTCACAATATATAATTACATATTATTTTTGTGATTAATCACTATGCTTTAATTATGTTCAATTTGTAACAATGAAAATACATCCTGCATATCAGATATTTACATTACGATTCATAACAGTAGCAAAATTACAGTTATAGAGTAGCAACGAAAATAATTTTATGGTTGGGGGTCACCACAACATGAGGAACTGTATTAAGGAGTCACGGCATTAGGAAGGTTGAGACCCACTGCTTTAAAGAGTATTATTAACTTTAGGATAAATGTGCTATATGCAATAGATGCGTGCTTTTTTTCCAGATCTGCTTATTCTCCATGAAATTCTTGGACGAGTATAAAATATTTGCCCATGAGGGCCGGGGTTGTGTCTGTACTGTTTGCTGCCATCTTCTGCACCAAATACGCACTTAATACCTATTTTTGGAATAAATGGATCAATAACTGAATGAATATATCTACTATTAATACAAGGGATTTTATGGCTGGACACTTTTTTTTGCAGAAAACTTATTTAACAAGTGAGCAATTTTTGCTTTCAGAGTATTCAGGCCTTTGAAACTTTTGGAAAAAAAGAAAATGTATTTTGACCATTTCTTGTTTTGGATTTAAATATCTTAGTTTTCACTATTCTACCATACTATATAATTTACTTATTTATTATGTTTGTTATCTACTTCCCCTTGCTAGAAAGTAGGCTGCACAGAGATAGAGGGCTTTGCCTGTTTTACTACTGGGCTTCTAGTATGTACTCAATATATATTTTGAATGGATTAATACTATATAATTTACTTATTATTATATTGATGGTTAATTAACATCTCCCCTTTTAGAATATAATCTCCACAGGGGCAAGAATCTTTTTCTGTTTTATTCACTAATATATCCCAAGTAACTTGAACTGGACCTGATAGCTTTTAAAAATAACGTATATTATAGGACCATATTCTTAACTATTTGCAGAGTTCCAACAAGATTTGAGCCCCAGTGGAACCTATTCCCACCTCCTGTTCCAAGAACAAATCCAAGAATGGGTGCTGGCTAAACCTCTACCTTCTCAAGTTCATAGTTCAGAAAGTTACTTACAGTATTTAATAGAACTTTAAAGGTTTCCTCTGAAATTGCATTTTAATATAATACCTACTTAAGTTTAATCCTTATTAAAAATAAGAGTCAATTGTGCCCACACTCGAAAGATCAGTTAACTTGTTGAAGATTATACACTCATATGTCTAAAGAAAGTACAAAAGGTATCACAGAGTAAAGTAAAACTAGAACAAAGAAAACCATTCACCAACTATTTTCCTTTTTTGTTTCTGTAGCAAAAATATCACCTAAGTAGCAGAGGTGCCCTGCTCCTTATATGATTAAGGGCTGATGGGCTCTCCATGAATTATTTTATAGGAGGCCCAAGAGGTTGAATGATAGCATTATAATTGGGAATAATTTTTTTCTCTGCAAAATATCCTTTTCAGAGGAAAAGAAAGGAATATTATCTGACTTTTTGTTATTGTTATAGTCACTTTACAAGCAATCTACAACACCAAGAGTGAGCCTTAATGTAAAGTATCAACTTTGGGTTGATGATGGTGTATCAGTTTTGGTACATCGATTATAACAAATGTACCCCTCTGGTGGGAGGTGTTGTTAGTGACAGAGGTTGTGCAGGTACAGAGTAGAGGGTTATGGGAACTCCTTGTACCTTCCATTCAATTTTGTTGTGAACTTAAGACTGCTCTAAAAAATAAAGTTTATTAATTTAAAAAATGGAATTACTCGTTTAAAGAGGAAAAAAATAACCTCCTGGTTCTTAAGAGGAGAATAGACTGAAAATGAGCAGGAGTGGAAGTTGAGGAAGGCACTGCAGGAATTCAGTGAAAGGTGATAACAGTTTGGATGCAGAGGTGACAGTAGTGGAAGAAGAGACAACAGGATGGACTTGAGATGCGTTTTGGTGATAGAATTGATGGAACTTGCCAAGGAATTGGATCTGCTGGTAAAGGAAAAGATGATCAAAGTGATCCTGGTGACTGATGATATCATTTATTGAGACCTGGAAGATGAGAGGCAGTGGAGGGTGGCTGTGCAGCTCAGAGGTTTTTGGAAGGGGAAATCAAGAAAGAGTTCCATTGTAGCTATGTTGAGTCTGAGGTGCCTGAGATACTGAAGTGGAGATACTACATAGGCTACTTTTGATTGTTTTTACTTTGTGGCAATAGAAATTTCACCCTCTAAAGCCAGTTTCTCAAAAGTACCCTTCCCTGATTTGGATTTTTAACTTTCCTTTTGCATAACCTAAAGATGCATTTTGATGGTTTTTCAAGAATAAAAGAAAAATCTGACTCAAATATATATCAGGTGTCAAATTCTCTAGAAAACTGATTGGGTTTTGAAATGAGTTTTTCTAGCTGTATTTCCATCCCTACAGAGGTTTCAATGACTTCGAGTTTCAGACAGCTTGGGCTTAAGGTGCCAAATTCTATTAAGTCTCGGAGAGAAGGAACATTTTCAGAACCTGGGTGCATAAGAACATAAATTCAGCTGGGGAAGCAGAACCACACAACTTACTACACTGGATGGTAGATATTTATTTCTCAGTTGTCCCTACAAGACTGTCAGCATGTGAAAACGAGGGATTTTATATTCAGCATTAGCATATGTGTAGTTCTGGGTATTTGTATATTGAATTAACATATAAATAAGTCTTCCTTAATGTCATAAAACAGTAAAGCACAGAAAGATAAGATGTGAGGGAAAATGGGAAAGGCCAGGAAGAAAGTCAACTTTTTCTTTTTTTTTTTTTAGATTTTATTGGGGAATTGGGGGGAGAGTAACAGTGTTGGGGAATTGGGGAAGGGGCACAGACAGGTAGACAAATTGCTGTTTTATTCTTCAGTCTAGTTGTGGAGGACGTCGCTTCACTGGCCCATGTTGGTATGATCATTGTGCTCTTCCCAGGTGAGGCAATCGGTCGCCGGTCATAGGTCGGTCACTCACAGCGGCTCCTGGTAGCTCACATCGGCTACCAGCCACTCACGCTGGCTGCCAGCCACTCACGTAGCTCACGGCAGCCCACTGCAGCAGGGGCTGCAGCCTACACCGTTACCAGCGACTCTCTGCAGCCCAGCTCCAGGTCAAGCTGTTGTTCACCATCTTAGCTGTAGAGGGCAGTGTCACTGGCCCTCAATGTGGGACACGAACCGCAGCCCTGCTGCTCAGAGCTGGTGCTCCCAAGCGAGCTCTTAACCAGCTGAGCCACTCGGCCAGCCCAAGAAAGTCAACTTTTGCCACTGGGTTTTTCAGTTAGAGATTCAATGCTGTGTTACCTAAAGTCAAGTCAATAGTGAAAAGTATAACTAAGCGACCAGTGGTCTTCCCTGTGCAATGGCAAATAACCGGTTTGACTGACTTCTTTCACTGGATTGACTGAACTTAATAATTTAGTATTAACTTTGCAGATATTCTTTCTCTAAGACAGATACATTGTCAGTGGGAGGTGTAGTTTAAAGGTGTCCATAAACATTTCCTTTTTTAAATTAAAGTTTATTGGGGTGACAATTGTTAGTAAAGTTACATAGGTTTCAGGTGTACAGTTCTGTAATGCATCATTTATCTATCACATTGTGTGCTCACCACCCAGAGTCAGTTCTCCTTCCATCAGCATATATTCGATCTCTTTTACCCGCTTTACCACCCCCCTTCCCACTTACCCTCTGGTAACCACTAAACTATTGTTTGTCTATGAGTTTTTGTTTCTTCATTTGTTTGTCTTGTTTCTTTGTTGTTTTCAGTTTTATATACCACAATGAAATCATATGGTTCTCAACTTTTTCTGTCTGACTTATTTCTGTCTGACTTATTTTGCAAAACAATCTCAAGAACCACCCATGTTGTAGCAAATGGTACAATTTCATCTTTTCTTATGGCAGAGTAGTATTGCATTGTGTATATATACCACATCTTCTTTATCTAATCATCTATCAAAGGACATTTTGGTTGTTTCCATGTCTTGGCCACCATAAACAAAGCTCCAATGAACATAGGAACACATATATCTTTATGGATAAATGTTTTCAGATTTTTTTGGTAGATACCCAAGAGAAGGATTGCTGGGTCATAAGAATTCTATTCTTAATTTTTTGAGGAACCTCCACGTTGCCTTCCATAGCGACTGCACCAATCTGCATCCCACCAACAGAGTATGAGGGTTCCTTTTTCTCCACAGCCTCTCCAACACTTGTTATTATTTGTCTTGTTGATGATAGCCATTCTAACTGGTGTGAGATAATATCTCGTTGTGGTTTTGATTTTCATTTCCCTGATAATTAGTGATGTTGAGCATTTTTTCATGTCTTTTGGCCATTTGTATGGCCTCTGGAGAAATGTCTATTCAGGTTCTCTGCCCATTTTTTAATTGGATTGTTTGATTTTTTGTTGTTGAGTTACATGAGTTCCTTATATATTTTGGAGTAAACATTTATATGAAAGCTCTAGGTTTTACTTTAGATGTTTAGAGGTTTCTATGCTTCCTTTTTGGCTTTTAATAAATTTTTTTTTATTGTTAGTTTCAGGTGTACAGAACAATGCAATAGTTACCCTTTTCACCCTCACAAAGTAACAACCCCCCTCCCCCCATCCACTGCCTTCCCACCCCCGATATCATGCTTATCTATTACAATTCCATTGAATCCGTTCCCGCACTCTACTCCGTGTCCCGAGGTTATATGTATATATAAAAACAATATGGATGGAACTAGAGAACATTATGCTAAGTGAAATAAGTCAGTCAGAGAAAGACAAATTTTTTTTAATAAAAAATATTTACTTTATAAATTTAAAGTCATTTGGTGTTTAAGGAGAAAGAAATAGCACTAACTTTTTGTGATATTAATTCATTCACTCAACAGATATTTTAGTGACAACTATCCCAGGGACTCTTGTGGGCCACCAACAAAGCAATTAACTTGTAGAGTTTGCACTCTGGTGGGAGAAGACAAACAAATTACAAACAAATCATGTGTTGGGTGATAATTTAAGTGCTATAAAGAAAAATTATGTAGGTATAAGGAGATAGAGTACCGACAGAATGTGTGCATTTTTAGATAGGGGACAGGTACAGCTTTTCTGAGGAGATGACATTTAACCTAAGACCTGAATGAAGTGAGGGTGTGGGCTATTTGAAGATAAGAATAACATGCTAGACAGAAAATAGCAAGTGCAAAGGCCTGGATTGGCGCACAATTATCTTTTAGTGCATTCAAATAACAAGCTTCAATTATTTTCCTTTTTATTAATTAAAATAAACACTTTCATTTCAAGTAAGCAGGATACCAAGAGAGTAATTACCATATAATAATAACCTTTCCAAATTCCTCAGTTTTCAACAGTTTCAATTTAGTGATGGAGACAAAACTCCCGTAGTTAGAAATTCCTAGCTAAATTGTGAGAACACATACACATCATTTTATCTGTTTAGCCCCCTGCCTCTATGTTCAATTATCAACTCCCCTCCTGTCACAAAAAAGAGATCTTTAAAAAAATAACAGACAGTGGAATATATGAGAATTAGAATGGGCTGAGGGCAAAATAATCTGTGAAGACAAAGTTTACTTAACTGGGTGAGTCTAAACAATACTTAAGTGCTCTGAGTAAACATGGTAAGATCTCTTAAGCACTTGAGAATCATTTGTTTAGTTCACATATATGAGAGCTGGTTTCGACCCATTCCTTTCACTCAGCAAAGACCATCTCCTGAACATTTGGTTACCCTGTTCTTGTAATCCAGAGGATCTTAAAGAAATTAGGCTGAATTTACGTTTTAAACACTTTCTAATTTAGATGTCTCAATGATTTAATTTTACATTTTCCAGGTAATAAGAATTAATGTGCTTTTGTCATGTTGATATTAAATTTTCAAGGACTATAATATTTATAATTTATGTAAATAAAATTTCTTGTTACTTCATCATGCAAAACTTGCTGAACAGATATTTCTCAAAATAAGAGGACAAATTAAGATGGTCTGATTTAAAATATGTAGATAAAAACTTGGAGTGTCCCAGGAGAACCCAGAAAGACTTCAACTGAAACAATGAGACTCTGACAGACTAACGTAACTGTGTACAGGAGAATGAACCCTAGACAAAGTCAACAAATGGTGCCTCTGTAATTTTTTATTTTTTAGACATTTTAGTAGACTTTATTTTTTAGAGCAGTTTTTTGCTTATAGAAAAATTGAGTGGAAGGTACAGAGACTTCCCATATTTGCCTGGCCCTCACGTGAATAGCCTTGCCCATTTTCAACATCCCCCCCAGAGGGGTACATTCATTACAATGGATGAACCTACGTTGTCCCATCATTATCACCCAAAGTCCATAGTTTACATTAGGGCTCACTTTGGTGTTGCATACTCTATGGGAAAAGTGTATAATGACATATATCCATCATTACAGTATCAAACAGGGTAGTTACACTGCCCTAAAAATCCTCTGTGCTCTGTCTATTCATCCCTACCATCCTCTTAACCCCTGGCAACCCTGATCTTTTTTACGACCTCCACAGTTTTGCTTTTTCCAGAATGTCATGTAGTAGAAATCACACAGTATATAGCCTTTTCAGATTGACTTCTGTCACTTAATAATATGCATTTAAATTTCCTCCATGTCTTTTCATGGTTTGATAGCTCAGTGCCTCTGTAATTTGAAACTGAGTAAAAAAAGCAAAAGCAAAAAACAAACAAATAAAAAACCAAAGCAAAAGAATACTCTGATTTATGCTCTAGCTGCTTTCAAATAGTCCACTCCATTTGACATAATTCAGGATGAGTATGAGAGACATTTAATTTATTCATTCACTATTTATTGAGCATTTCCATATGCCAGGTACTAACTGGGTACTAGGTACTAACATATAATCATAGCAGCAAAAAAGATTGATAAATGTCAGTCTTTATGGAACTTACCTTCCAGTAGGAGGGTCAGACAATAAACAAACAAGTTAAGTAAGCATCATAGAGTAATAAATACTTGTTGAGTATTTCTCTCTCCACCCTTTCATTTCTTCCTTCCTTTCTTCATTCCTTGAACATTTTTTTTTAGACTATTTTTCAAGCACTGGTAAGAAGCCAGGAGTCTATCATTTTTCTTCTGGCTCTGCTATAGACTCACTGTGAAATTTTGGGCAACTTTCTTTCTTAGGGTTTTCCCAGGCTATAGAATGAAAATGACAGTTCCTGCTTACTACTTACTTGGGAGGAACAAATGAAAAGCTGTGAATTTGCTTTAAAAGCATAATAATACCTGCTATTTGCCAATCAGACTTTAGTTTGATTAAATTAAATTAAAATGCTTTCATGTTTCTTACCAATTTAAACATTTTTGGAGGGGTATATAATAAATAGTATTTTCCTGTTTTAAAAAATATTTTTATTAAAATATAGCCAATATACAATATTATATTGGTTTCAAGTGTATACAATAGTTATTCAACATTTATATACCTAAAGTACTGATCACCATGATAAGTCCAGCAACCATCTGACACTGTACCAAACTGTCACAATATTATTGACTATATTCCCTACGCTATATGTTACATCCCATGACTATTTGTTTTATACCTGGAAATTTGAACCTCTTCTTCCCCTTTGCCTTTGCCCCAACCTTTTCTAATTTTCAGTTACAGTTGACATTCAATATTATTTTGTATTAATTTTAGGTGCATAGCATAGTGGTTAGACATTTATATAATTTAAGAAGTGATCCCCCTGATTAATCTAGTAGCCATCTGGCACTATACATAGTTATTACCTTATTATTGACTCTGTTCCCTATGCATTACTTAATATGCTGTGACCATTTTGTAACTACCAATTTGTACTTCTTAATGTCTTCACCTTCTTCATCCAGTCTACAATCCCCCTCCCATGTATCACCCTGATAAATCTTGTACCCACCTGACACAGTACATAGTTATTACAATATTATTGACTATATTCCTTATGCTATACCTTACATCCCCATGATACTGTGTAACAATAAATTTGTATTTATTAATCCCTTCCCCTTTTCTACTCAACCCAACCATCCTCTAATCTGGCACCCATCAAAATGTTCTCTGTATCTCTGAGTTTGTTTGTTTATTTGTTTTTTATTCTGTTCTTTAAATTCCACATAATAGCAAAATGATATTGCACCTGTCTCTCACTATCTGATATACTTCACTCAGCACAATATTCTTTAGGTCCATCCATGACTCAGCAGATGGCAAGAACTCATTCCCTTCTATGGCTGAACAATATTCTATTGTAAATATGTACCACCTATTTATTCATTCATCCATTGACAGACACCCAGGCTGCCTCTACATCTTGGCCATTGTAAACAATGCTGTAATGAACACATTCCCTCAAAGTAGTGTTTTGGATTTCTTTAGATAATTACCCAGAAGTGGGATTACTGGGTCCTTCTTTGTCACTTGTTATAGGCTTTGTTTTAAAGTTTATTTTGTCTGGTATAAGTATTACTCCCACAGCTTTTGTTTGTTTCTTTCCATTTTCATGAAATACCTTTTTCCCATCCTTTTAGTTTCAGTCTCTGCATGTCTTTTGATCTGAATCTCTTGTAGGCAGCATATGTAAGGATCTCATTTTCTTATCCATTCAGCCTCCCTATATTTTGATTGGAGCATTTTATCCATTTACATTGAAAGTAATTGTTAATAGATATGTAGTTATTGCCTTTTTTATTATTCATATTTTTTTATCCTTTTTCTTGCCTTACAGAAGTCTATTTAACATTCCTTGTAATCCTGTTTTGGTGATAAGGAACACTTTTATCTTTTCCTTGTCTGGGATGCTCTTTATCTGTCCTTCGATTCTAAATGATAGCTTTGCTGGGTAGAGTAATCTTGGTTGTAGGTCATTACTTTTCATCACTTTGAATATTTCCTGCCAATCCCTTCTGGCCTGCAAAATTTCTGTTGAGAAATCAGCTGACAGACTTATGGGAGCTCCCTTGTAGGTAACTCACTGCTTTTCTCTCGCTGCTTTTAAGGTTATCTCTTTGTCTTTAACCTTTGGCATTTTACTTATGATGTGTCTCAGTGTGGGCCTCTTTGGATTCATCTTGTTTGGGACTCTCTGCACTTTCTGGGCTTGTATATCTATTTCCTTCACCAGTTTAGGGAAGTTTTCAGTCATTATTTCTTCTCAGTCCCTTGCTCCCTCTCTTCTCTTTCTGGTACTCCTATGATATGAATGTTGGTATGCTCGATGTTGGTATCCTCATTTGTTTTGGATTCTTTTTTCTTTTTGCTGTTCTGATTGGGTGTTTTATGCTCTTATCTTCTAAATTGCTGATTCAGTCCTTGGCTTCATCTAATCTACTGTTGATTCTCTCTAATATATTATTCACTTCAATTATTATACTCTTTATTTCTAACTGTTTCATTTTTATGTTTTCTATCTCCATTTTTATGTTTCCTATCTCTTTGTAGAAGTTCTCCCTGAGATCATTGAGCATCCTTATAACCAGTGTTTGGAACTCTGCATGTGGTAGGTTGCTTGTATCGATTTTGTTTAGTCTCTTTCTGGAGCTTTGTTTTTTTTCTTCTATTTGGGAAATGTTTCTTTGTCTCCCCATTTTGGCTGCTGCCCTGTATTTGTTTCTAGGTAGGGCTGCTATGCCTCCTGGTCTCAGTAGACTGGCCTTATGTAGTAGGTGTTCGGTGGGACTCAGTGGTGCAGTTTCCCTAGTTACCAGAGCCAGGTGCTCCAGGTATATGGGTTGTGTATGCCCTCCTGTTGTAGTTAAGACTTGATTGCTATTTGCACATCAGTGGGAGGGATTATCCCTCAGGTTGATTGATTATGAGGACTGTCTGTGACTACAGTGGAGGAGCTATTGCGCAGGGACTGATCCTATAGAGCAAGGTTCACTTTAGCAGGGCTCTGGTGCCTGTCCAGCCTGCCCTTTGGGTCTGTCATCTTTGGGGGTGGCCAGGTAATGCTCTGGCTTGCTCCAAAGCTGGCCACTGGGTCTGCCAGTCTTGGGGCCTCCTGGGAAGGGACCCACTTTGAGCTAAGTTCAGCTGCAGTTTGCGTCCTGCCTGAGGCCACCTAGTATGATCCACATAGCAATCCAGAGATGGCTGACCCCCATGCTGTGCTTGGAGGCCTTGAGTGGCCCAGCCTTGAACCAAGGCCGGCTGTCGCTAGTGCCAGACTGAGGGCTGCTCAGCCAGAGGTAAGGGACACGCTGAAGCCAGATGCTGCTACTTTGGGTTTGTGAACCTTTGAGATATTTTACAAATGTCTGCAGCATAAGCCAAGACAGGCCGTTTATATGGAAAAGCCGCTGGAAGGAGCTTGGTTGTGCCCAAAAGTTGGGTGGAGCGTGGTCTCAGGGAATCATTAGGACAGGGCAGACCAAAGGTGGTCGGTCAGTTTGATGGACACTCAGATATGGCGCCTGCCCGCATTTGTATGCAGGGAGGGGGAGGGCTCAACAAAGAAACAATGGCTTTCACCAGTTCCTCTGTGCAGGAGAAATCTGCCCCTCCCATTCTCACTGTGAAGCTAGACAACCCAGTTCCTCCCTGTATGCCGCTGGTGCTTTTTGAGCTGCTGCTCCAGTGCTAGAGCTCAGAGCGAGTGAGTCCGTCAGCAAATAAGTCCATGCGCAGGCCCTTTAAGAAGAGTGCCTGGGACTGCATCTGCCCTCATCTCACTCAGCCACAGTCTCCGCTGGTTTTCATAGCCTGAAATTATAGGGACTTATCTCCCCAGCATGGAAACCCTGGGCTGGGGAGGAGTTTGGACACCTCTCTTCAGGTAGCAACCTCTGCAGCCGAAATATCCCTCCCGGTTTTATGTTTAATGGTCACACACAGGTGTGGGACCAGCCCCTTCTACCAGTTCCATGTCTCTGTCACTCCTACCGGTTTTGAGGTGACTTCTTCTATATGCCTGTGGTTGTAAGACTTTGGTTCAGCTAGACTTCAGGTGATTCTCAATAATGGTGGTTCTGTGGTTTAGTTGTAATTGATGTGGTCCTGAGAGGAGGTGAGCACAGCATTTACCTATTCCGCCATCTTGACCAGAACTAAAATTCTTTTTTATGTATGCACAACTCAGTTCAATCTCCTTAAACACATCAGTGTGACAACAATCACTGTTTTTTCTCACCATGGCCTGGTCTGCCAGGGATGTGAAGCAAGGTGGTCTCTTCATGTTGCGTCTCAGAAAAGCACACTTGGGAGAGAAAACTACAGCCCAGAGTGCTCTTAGTTACCCCTGCAATTTGTGCGAACACTGGATCATTTTGAGACTTATGAAAATGACATGAGATAATGTAAATGTAAAAGACACTTAATTTCAAATCTATAAGACGAGTTTGGAAACTTCAAAAAGAGCAAGTCTACATGACATAAAACTTATTGGAGAATCTGTCTTCAGTCTGTTTCCAAAATAGCTGGAGAAGTGAGAGAAAGGTCATCTATTGAGTGAAATTTCAGAGATGACAATTTTGATTTCTTTTGTATGAAGCAAAATCCCTTCTGATATTTTTTGTATTGCAAATTTATGTATAACATATATAAAATATAAATATAGATATATTCCCCTGTCATCATTTTAAAAAAATTCATCTTGAATACTTAGATGTTGCTAATGTGTTCCTTTATGTAAGTGTAATGCCACATTGGGCAGAGATTACTTATGAAATTTCCCTCAGGAGAAGGTGTTTTTATTGAATGTTAGAGTGACTACTCTGGGGTTCCATTGACCTTCAAGCCTGGTAAAGCTAAGGGACCCACTAGTCATGTGTTTGCCGAGAGCTGCTCTCAGGCATCTACCATTCTATGCTCTGGCTGCATGGGGTTTTCCCCACCACTGGCCAAGCAAGGTTCCATGATAGACAGACAGAGGCCCAGTCAGGCCTCTACCCCTGGCCTTGCAGTTGAAGTCTTTTAAGTTGGAAGAAAAGAGGCAGCAGTGGTAGCTTTTTGTCAAGAAACAGGACTTAGAAGGCAAGTAATGGCCTGCTAGGGATGGAAAGGATCTTAGAAGCCCAGAGAGGGGTGAATATTGCCTTAGGTGACTGAGTGAGTCCCCTGGATAGAGCCCCCAGGGTGGCTGCCTCCACTCTGCTTGTTGCCTCTCAGAGCAGAGCGGGGTCCTTCTCTGGGTTTCCAGATGCCGTGGCAGAGAGCCCTGAGCTTGCCATGATGCACTAGTATCCAATGCCACCCTCTCAGAGAAGCCAACCCTGGCCACCCAGAGGAACAATTCAAGTCACATCATCCTGTGTTAATGTAAAGCATTGTACTCAATGCTTTCTGATATTTTCTTACGTACTATTTGTTTATTTCTTTACCATTTGTCTTTTCTACAGGAATATAAACTCCATGGCTTAAGGGACTTTATCTGTATCCTTCAAGGCTGCAACCCAGGCCTAGAAGAATGTCTGCTGATTCATAGTAAGTGCTCAGTAAATAACTGTTGAATAAATAAACAAACATCCATTTTTATCTCTATTATAATTTCAGAATTGCTTTATCTTAGTTTCGGATTGGTACTTAATCATCAATGGTTTGGAAATTACAGCTTTTAGTTTCTCCTGGTATGTGTTTATTGCTCTGTAAACATATACATGAGATGTTTCTTTAAGGGATCCTGTTATTCTTTTGTAATGTAAGGAACCCCTTCCCTCCCATGGAGATGACCTATAGATAGTTGTGTGGATGAATAAAGCTGAGAGCAGTTAGGAGGAAGCTGTAACAAAGTAGGAGGTAAGAACCTAACAATGACTGGAAGGATGATGAGAAACTGAATTCAGAGGCCCTTCAAGGAACAGTCTTGGCAGGGAAAGAGAGGGGGAGATCAGAATGGAATCTGAGTGTTTTCGCTTGTCTGATGATGTGAATGCTGATGCTATTAACTGATAGGCATAACAGAGAGAAGGCTGAGTTGGTCTGAGAAGAGAATGGTGAAAATGACATGTTTGGCTTTAGATATTTTGATCTTGAGGTATGTGTAAGACATGCAAGTGGAAGTTTCCAATGTATATTTGGGAATTGAGTTTGAAGCTTAAGAAAAAGGTGGGACTAGAGACGTACAGTGCAGAGTTATCTGCATATATGTGCTAGAGAAAGCCCTAGAAGTAGATGAGAAAAGCAAGAAAGTATGAACAGATAAGAGGGAAGAATGAGGAGATAGCATTTGAAGAGGCAATATGCACAGTGAGGAAAAGCTGGGACTTTGGATAAGATATTTAAGCTTTCTGTACCTCCATTTCTTCATCTGTAAAATGGATTATTTAATAGTACCTCACTTGTAGAGCTGTTGAGGAGATAAATGTATTACGTACAAAATACTTATTTAGTACAGTGCCAGACACATAATACAGGCTATATAATTATTTCCTATGTATAAAAGGATATTTAGGATAATATAGAAAAAGAGAAGCCAGTTAAGAATACTGAGAAAAAGCAGTCTGAGTCAGAAGAGAATGAGAGACAGCACTGCTACAGAAGAGCAGGGAGAAGAATTTCAACAAGAGGGTGGGAAATCAGCAGTGTCAAATGTTACAGAAAGTCCCTAAATGAGGTTCATGCCGAGCCTCTGGCTATCTTAGTTAGGGACTCATCTGAGTCTGCAGATGCCAGACTGAATGGATCTAAGAGAAAATGAAAATGACCTCAGTTCAAACATGGTAAATTGAACACTTTCACTTCCTTCCACTCCTACACTTCACTGACATACTAGTAAAGGGATTTTTTTGTTTGCATAAACAAACAAAGAGAAAGAAAAGCAAGAGAAGACAGCAACACAATTTTGGAGACTTATAAGCAGAGGGGTGAATGTTAATTTACTTAGCACAATTTCGAAAACTGAAAACTGAGCTTGTAATGGGGAAAACCCAGAGACAAACTGAGTTACTCTATAGAACCCCAGAAAAGCCCCAAAATTGGAGATTTTAGTAGGATTGAAAGTTAAGATGAGAACAGAAAGTCTGCTTTAGTGGCAGTTGGATTCATTCTTAAACCCTCATTCTGCCCTACATGGCCATGACT
This sequence comes from Hipposideros armiger, assembly GCF_001890085.2. Classification (NCBI taxonomy): domain Eukaryota; kingdom Metazoa; phylum Chordata; class Mammalia; order Chiroptera; family Hipposideridae; genus Hipposideros; species Hipposideros armiger. The sequence goes on along the minus strand of NW_017731913.1, from coordinate 639,953 downwards.
TCTCCTAGCCCTGCACAACCAGAATGACTGTTTTTCCTCCATCAGGGCAGAAGACTTGGCATAGAGAGAGTGAACAAAATGACTTTGACTGTGGAACACCCCTGTCAAAATGGGAGAGTTAAGTGGAACGCTATATGCTAAATGGTGACATACCCCAGCTTTATTCTCCCTTCTCCTACAAACAAGTTTAAACCTTCTGGGAAGGAGAGTGGAAGATTGTTTCCTCTGGATAAATGAGTACCTCAAAAGAAAAAAACCTAAAGATACAGACGGTCAGGGGTCCTAGCAGGATGTCTAGTAATAATAGGAAGTAACTGTAAATCTTACACACATACAAGGAGTGATCACAAAATATGATGAATATTTAAATAAAAAACTTTATTACAGTAAAAGACACATTGCCATTAATCCCCCTCAAAATACTCCGCCTCGCTTCACGCACACTTATCCCTTCATTCTTGCCACTTTCTGAAGCAGTTCTGGTAGTCCTCTTTTGTGAGTGTCTTATATTTGAAAATCAAAAAGGGAGTAAAGAGAAAGTGAGATATTGGAAGCAATGAGTACAATACAGTTAGAGATAGAGGTAGTGGGAGGGTGAAGCGTTTACTCTATGTTTTAGAGCAGCAGTTCTCAACCTTCCTAATGCCGTGACCCCTTAATCCAGTTCCTCATGTTGTGGTGACCCCCAACCATAAAATTATTTTCGTTGCTACTCTATAACTGTAATTTTGCTACTGTTATGAATCATAATGTAAATATCCTTTTGTTTTCCGATGGTCTTAGGCGACCCCTGTGAAAGGATCATTCGACCCCCAAAGGGGTCGTGCCCCACAGGTTGAGAACCGCTGCTCTGGAGGGTTCTTTGTACATATGAAGCTCTTTATTCCTCCCAATGACTAAAGAGAGAAATATCATTATACTGTTTTAGAGATGAGGAAACTAAGGCTCAAGGAAATTCAAAGAACTTGCTCAAAGCTCAAAGTCACACAGCTGGAAACTGGCAGTTTTAAGGCTGAACCAAAGTCTGACATGTTCCACTACATAGTTTTGAATGTTGGCAAACAGAAGAAGAGATATTTATATTGGGACCTAGTATAGATGGAAGACAGTGAGTTTTTAACAGAGGAAGCACCAAGATAGTAATGTGAGTTGATGGTGAAGAGTCACAAGAGGCCAAGAATTGAAACTAGAACAGAGAGGGAATAATTGAGCTGAGCCTTAGAAAATTTGGGGGAGTAGCATGGTGATATGTACAAGAGTTCGCCCTGAAAGGAGTAAAGCTGTGGAAGGAGGTAAGGGTGGGTGAAGTTGTTATTAAGCTAGAACTTGGAGAGGAGGAAAATTAAAGAAGTGATCATGGTTTCTCCATGAAGTAAGAGGCTTGTTATTCTCCTATGAATAAGTGAGTAAGGGGAGTGTTGGCTCTTTGCAGGGGGTTGAGGGGAGGAGACAAAGTTGGAACGTGACTAGGGCATTTAAGAAAAAGAATAGGGTTACCAGATTTAGCAAATAAAAATACAGCTCATGCAGTTAAATTTAAATTGCAGATAAACAACAAATATATATATATATACATATATGTATATATATATATGTATATATATATGTATATATATGGTGCAAAAAATGTATACACATTTTAAGAAAGAGAAATGATTAAAATTGTAATACTCAATATATATTGATGACAAAGATGAATACAAGTCACGTTTGACTTCTGCAATTACAAGAGGTGCTCAAAGGGGTTCCCATCAGCATCCAGACACTTCTGATTACAGCGAACTACTGCTTGAGCGACGTTGACCCAAGTGTCCGCTTGTATACATTTTTTTGTGGCACCCCCGGTATATATATATATTAGTATAAGTCCCAAATATTATATGGTATTTTCTCTGGCAACCCTTAGAGAGACATCAAAGCATGCAAAGAACAACATGCAGAGACACCAAAGAACAGCAAAGCTGCTTTGAAATCAGAAATTTGGAATGGAGCGATCTCAATGTGGTTTGGTAATCTCAATGCCATGGGAAGTAAGGTAGGAACGCTGGGTTTGGCCCCAGGCAGCGGTGGAAAGGGAGCTGGGCTAGCAGCCAGGAGATAAATTGAGGATACAATTCTTAGGGCTGCTCCTGAGAGTGATGGGAAGAGATGGGTGGGACCCAGAGATTTGGAATTGGTAGGGAAACCATCTCCACAAATAGCTTTGCCTCCTTTCTAATTTTGCCTGAGTGGTCACCTACATTTTGTATCTCATAGGTGTGCGTGAAGGATGAGTATTACTAAATAATCATCTGCAAAGTATTTGAGCTCTTTGAAACATTGGATCAATATTAAGTGTTGTTCTCCCCAACAGTATCATAAGAAAAGGACTGACTTGTTACTTTGTGAGGGTGAAAAGAATAACTATTGCATTGTTCTGTACACCTGAAACTAACAATAAAAAAATTTAAAAAAAAAAAAAAGAAAAGCACTGACTTACCTGGCATAGTTCTTTGACATGTTTGAGGTTTAACGTGGTGGTTTGGAATAGTGGTTAAGAATCTGTAGCCTGTCTATGGTCATAGCCCACATTAACCAAGCTACTTAATATGTCTGGGACTCAGTTTCCTTGTTTGTAAAATTGGGATAAGAATAATACCTAACTGGTAAGGTCATTGTAATGATTAAATGAGTTAATATGTGTAACACTTAGAAACTAGTACACAAATATTAAAAGTACAACCTTACTTTAAATATTATAGGTAGACAATGAGAGGTTTTATGAAAATTTACTAGTCTACTTTTGTATACACTTTATATACATACGCGTATATAATCAAGAAATCAGTGGTTTTAAATAAGACACTCATGGGAGTGGGATAGATAAGTAGGCAGAACACAGAATATTTTTAGGGCAGTGACAATATTCTGCATGATGCCATAATGCTGAATACCTGTCATTGTACATTTGTTCAAATCCATAGAATGTACAACACCAAGAGTGAATCCTAAGGTAAACTATAGACTGTGGATGATAATGATGTGATAATGTAGGTTCATCAATTGTATGTAACAAATGTAACCCTCTAATGAGTGATGTTGATAATAGGGGTGGCTATTCACGTGTGGGAGCACAAGATATATTGGAAATCTCTGTACCTTCCAGTCAATTTTACTGTAAACCTAAAGCTGCTCTAAAAAATAATAATAAAGTCTTAATAATAAAAAATGTGATCAAAATAAAAATAACATGTAGTAAAACATTTCAGCAAAGAGAATATGCTTCATGGTAAATAAAAAGGACATTCATTTGTATACTTTTGTTGCAAGTTTTACATGCAAGCATTTTGGACTTGCATAGTCAGGAAATAAGTGTTTTTTAAAAGGACATTCATTAGCATATCTTTGTATACATTTTGTAGACATATATTGTCAAGAAATTAGTAAAAATTTAAAACTTTATAGCTAGAGGTTTGTTTCCCTTCAGGAACATACTTTTCAATTCCCTGTTTATTGACTCAAGGAGTGTGATTGGGAGCCATGGCATCTGCAGTATTTAAGTTTTGGAACCCAGCTCTGCCACACATTAGCTGGGATAGCTAGAGATTTAAGCTGTGTGAGTGACATTTCCCTTAATCAATAAAATGACCAACAGCGTCTGCTTCAGAGTAGTAGTGTTAAATTAGATAAGCTATCATTGCCTGATAAAGTGTGCAATTCACTTTCATTTATTTCCCTTTAAAGAACTCATAAATTAGTGGGTGGGGTGGGGTTTGACAGTATCTCCCCTTTAAAATGAATTAAGTCCTTAAACCCAATCAGAGTTTATCCTAGAGTCTAGAGGTCCATGATCTTTGTTTCTAGGTTGTATGCACGTGCATGTTGAATGCGCTGTACTGTTGTACTGTTGTTGAATTTGTGGGTCGTTGATGAGGACTTTCAGACAGCTGTGAATTAACTGACGCTTAATTTTTTTTCTTTTGCAAACTCATAAGATCCCAGAAGTCAGGGGTCTGTTTATTCATGCAGCCTCCTTCTGAGTCATTCAGGTACAGGGTGTGTGTCAATTGAAACTGCACAACGAAGTTTTGCGTTCACATCTGCAAGGGATAGAAACCCGGTGTGACCAGACACTCTCGGTGGAAACGTCTTTGCCCAGTAAGGCAAGGCAGAAGTGGTTTGAGCTTGTCTTGTCACTCGAGGGGAGTTGACCAAGGCCACCTCTCGTTCTCACATTCTGAAGTAGCATCGAAGCGAAAGGAAAGAGTGGAGGAGTTTTGAGTATTAAAGTTTGGGGGAACCTCCCTAGTAGAAAGGAAGAAAAAGGCTCACGCCCAGCTGGGCTGAGCCCCATGGTTCTTCCCCTTTGGAACTTCCTGAGCTGCACAAGCTTTCAAACATCTCTCAGGACCTAGCAACTGCCCACCTCCTCAAAGGCGTCTCACCAGGGGCCAGAATCTGGGGCAACTGCCTGACTTGGCGCCCAGCTGAGGGAGGGAAACTCCCGCCCAGCACCTCTCCCGGCGCTGGTCCATTTCCCCGTGCCCCGGAGGAAAGTCACTTTCTGACCCTCAGATCGCAGTTTCGAGGCAGCAGCGGCATGGGGGTGGGGGTGGAGGTGGGGAGAAGTGGAGAAACCTCTCCAGCTATTCTCCCACTTAGGCTGCTCGCCTCCGGCAAACCTCCTGCAGCTCCTTCTCAGCCTTTCCCTCCGAGAACCGCAGGGCTTCTGCGTCCCCTGCCTGAGCAGAAGCGGCCCCGGGGCGCCCGGTCACAATCTCAGGACCCTGATCCCCCAAGGGCTGCGGGGCAGGGGACCAGGGAGATGCGCTGCGGGACGCCGGGCGGCCCTCTGCCCCCACGAAGACTTTTCAGGAGAAAGTTTCCCAAAGGCTCCCCACCTCCTCTCTTTCCTAAGGCTGGAGAGAGCGGTCTCCACTGCCCCGAGCGGCCGACGGCTGGGCGCCGGCCGTGATTTATACATTGGAGTCCAGGGGGCACCAGGCTCCACCCTCTCTGTCTTTCTCTTTTTTTTTCGGTTGCCTGGGGGTGGGGAAGGGTTCTTATTTGTTTCTGCTCCAGATCTTTCCTGGACAGTGAGTCTCAGCAGCCGAGATCCTGGGGCCCCCCAACCTCTGGCGGAGGGCGGAGGGCGTGGGAGTTTGAGGCATTTAACATCTTCCCGCCTCTTAGGAAGCTACCCAGCGTCAGGACGCTCCGCTCACGGCGAGCGGGCTGGCCAATGGAGTTGCCCTAAAGAGGGAGGGGACCCCGACCCGAGTAAGTTTACAACGCGACGCTGTCAGGCGCCCGCAGCAGCAAGATGACGAGCGCGCAGTGCAGACCCGGAGCTCGGCGAGCGCAATTCCGTCCCGCCTGAGCGAGGTAGGGGACCTTGGCTAGGGGACTGCGCGGCCACAAGGGCTTCAGTGTCAGAAGGGAATTGTTAAGCCGGAACGAAACAAAACAAAAACTTTTAAAACATCCATCTCTGGGCGCTGAAAACATGCGTCTCTGGGCTACTAAGGAGCCTGACGCGGTCGGATGGCTCTTGGACACTTGTGATTTATGAAGTTTGGAAAAGGGTCAAGTCCCCATCGTAGAACTGACGGGGTGGGGGATAGTGGAAGCTGCTCTTGGAGTGGAGGGAGGGAAGGCGCTTATATTTGGAAATCCTATAGACAAAGAATATGAGACAGAGGTGTTAAGGGCTTAAACTCGCACTGCCAGTGAGCAGGGTGTGGAATTAGATGGGGGAAACGGGGAGTTTCTGGGCGCGAGCAGCCTCTGCTGTTCCAGGAATTGGTGGGATCGCTCTCGCTTTTAGTACTCCACTTTTCTGCCATTGCCACGCTGCCTTGAAACACTTAACGGTACAAATAGACTTCTGCTAAGGGCCACGTTGCATTCCCTCCACCCTGTCAAGGTCAATGGAAAAGAAGCAATAAGTGTTGGGGGAAGGCAGTAAATTCGCCAGTTGCCCTTTTATGTGAGTTTCTGCAGAGCAGTTTAGCACTTGCATTAGGAATGTAGTGACAGGGATTGTTATCCTAAGTATTGTGACTTCTTTTTGTGTGTTGGCTATACCCATAGTAACTAAAAATACTTTTTATGCAATCCATGAGTATAGGAAAGTTCTGGGATTTATTGCAATAGCTCATGAATGGTTTTCACTGGGTACCTCGATGTGTTCTTGCACTGGCTTGCAAGAAAAAGAAGAAAGAAAAGGCTGTTGCTTTCAGGAGGCACTGAGTTTTCTTGTTTACCACAAGGCCAGAGTGAGCTTGGCTGCCCACACCTCGCTGAGCCCTCCGACCCTAACCACACCTGCTCCCAGAGAGTTATTAATAGAGCCCCAAAGTGACTTAGGCTTTCAGTGATTTTCGTGACAATCTAATTTCTTGCATGGCAGTTAAGTGGGTCTGGCCTCTTTTAGCTGGGTGGTGGCGGTGGGGCAGAGGTGTGTGGCTCCACCCTTGTATTGGCAGCTGGGTCTCCTCCACCTAGCAGGCGAGCTGGTAGTGTGCCGCACTCCCAACCCCCCTCGCTGAGCCGGTGAATGCTTCTGAGACTCTCCCAACTGCAAACTTGTCGGGGTGGGGCTAGGGGGGCAATGACAAGGTGGGAGTGGGGTTCAATGGGGCTCGATTCTCCACTTTTCCCATTTCTACTTGAGTGGATTTGACCATAGGGAAAGTTTTTGTCTTGTCAAGTTGGAGTTTTCAGTTTGGATAAAGTTTTTGTTTTTTCTCCCCGTCTTTTTTCCCCTTCCTATTTTTTTTTTTGCAGGAAATAAGAATTTGATTGTGTGTTTGTTTGTTTTTAAATTCCTCTCCCTGCACTCTCCCTAAGTTTCCTTAAAACAAATCAACAAAACTGGAGCAATGCCTTAGCTAGAATGAATTGTGCCAGTGTGTTGTGGCTTTCCCCTGACTCTCTCTGTAACTTGTTTAAGGCTGCGGTTTCCGAGGCCCTCTCCAGCCAAGAAAAAGATACGGGAAAAGCCTGGATTTCTCTCATTGAAGCAACCCTCACAGCAAGTGAAGGCTCTCTACGCGTCGCCCTCTAGCGGTCGCTGGAGAAGCGCCACCTCCTGTTCCTGGGGACACTGCGCACCATGGTGTCCACCAGCATCCCGCTGGGCAAGACTCATCGTAGCTCTGTCTCCGACTATGTCAACTATGACATCATCGTCCGGCATTACAACTACACGGGAAAGCTGAATATAGGCGCAGACAAGGAGAACGGCATTAAAGTGACCTCAGTGGTGTTCATTCTCATCTGCTGCTTTATCATCCTAGAGAACATCTTTGTTTTGCTGACCATTTGGAAAACCAAGAAATTCCACCGACCCATGTACTATTTTATCGGCAACCTGGCCCTCTCAGACCTGTTGGCAGGAGTGGCCTACATACTCAACCTGCTTTTCTCAGGGGCCAACACCTACAAGCTCACCCCCGCCCAGTGGTTTCTGCGGGAAGGGAGTATGTTTGTGGCTCTGTCTGCCTCTGTGTTCAGCCTCCTAGCCATCGCCATTGAACGCTATATCACCATGCTGAAGATGAAACTGCACAATGAGAGCAACAGCTCCCGCTCCTTCCTGCTGATCAGCGCTTGTTGGATCATCTCCCTCATCCTGGGTGGCCTGCCCATCATGGGCTGGAACTGCATTGGCATGCTGCCCAGCTGCTCCACGGTGCTGCCCCTCTACCACAAGCACTATATCCTCTTCTGCACCACAGTCTTCACCGGGCTCCTTCTGTCCATTGTCATCCTATACTGCAGGATCTACTCCTTGGTCAGGACTCGGAGCCGCCGTCTGACCTTCCGCAAGAACATTTCCAAGGCCAGCCGCAGCTCAGAGAAGTCGCTGGCTCTGCTCAAGACGGTGATTATCGTCCTGAGCGTCTTCATCGCCTGCTGGGCGCCCCTCTTCATCCTGCTCCTGCTGGACGTGGGCTGCAAGGTGAAGACCTGCGACATCCTCTTCAAAGCCGAGTACTTCCTGGTGCTGGCGGTGCTGAACTCCGGCACCAACCCCATCATTTACACTTTGACCAACAAGGAGATGCGCCGGGCCTTCATCCGGATCATGTCCTGCTGTAAGTGCCCCAGAGGAGATGCCACCGGCAAATTCAAGCGGCCCATCATCGCTGGCGTGGAATTCAGCCGCAGTAAGTCGGACAACTCCTCTCACCCGCAGAAGGACGATGGGGACAACCCAGAAACTATAATGTCCTCTGGGAACGTCAACTCTTCCTCCTAGAACTGGAAGCTGCCGACTCATGGGGAGCGTCGCTTGTGTGGTCACCCACCACCCCAGTGTTGGGGAAAAAAATCTTTGTGCCTCCACTGCTGCCAGGGAGGAGCTGCTGGAGCCAGAGGCAGGTTGGGGGAGAGTAACAACTGCCTGGTGGTGCCGGGTGGGGTCGGTGGGTAGAGGTAGTTCCTGTGAACAATGCACTGGGAAGGGTGGAGAGCAGGTCCTCGCCAGGAATCTATTTCCCCCCCGCCTGGAGCTTTGATTTTGCACTGAGCCAAAGGTCTAGCATTGTCAAGCTCCTGAAGGGTTCGTTTGGCCCCTCCTCAAAGACTAATGTCCCCTTGTGAAAGCGTCTCTGTCCAGAGCATTGAAGAGATGTTTTCTTTCACTTATTTTCCAACCCAAATGAGTGTGTGCACTTCTGCTTCTGTAGCTATGCTCCATATCCCACCCCCCCTTCCCTTCACACCCCTCCTCAACATTCTTTTACTTAATATTTTAACTACCTGCTGTTCATCAGAGCTGGGGGTGGGGTGGGTGGCATGGTCGATTTCTCTGTCATCTGTAGCTGATAGGCTGTGTCCAGGAGGTAGACTGTGAGGAGATGGAGATGTAAAGCAATTTCATTTGCTGAGGCCAAAGTTTCCATGTAAACTGGATCGGTTTCTTGGAATTTGGTTGTAGTCACTTTGATTTTTTTTTTTACAAGTTTACAATGGCATGTGTTATAGTATCACAGTCATTGTGGCTGAAATCTGCATATGGAAGTTTAGTTCATCTAAATGGTATCAGCCAGGATCCTAGTATCATAGGAGAAACAAACAAGCAAGACAAGGTGAGAACTGACTGGGGGAAACTTTGTAAACCAAGAGAGATTTCCTAACAATTTTGTCTAACAAATACAACATCTGTCTTTGGCACTTTTGTTGATGTTTATTTCAGAGTGTTGTGTGACTCATTTCAACCAACAGAATGGTTGTATTTTGTTGTGTCAAAAGTACTTTTCATGGTTTTTGAATGTATTTGTTTCAGCATTTTATTGGATTTTTCTAACCTGTGTTAACACCATTGAATGTGTATTTCTTAAAGTATCACCCACATGTGCCCTTAAAGCATTACTTTAACTGATAGGGAACACCAGTACAGCTGTTTATTAAATAGTTAATTGAAGATGTGTATAAATGTTACAAAGAATAAAAATGTATTGCTGTCTCTTTAGTATGGTTTTCAGTGCAATTAAACCAAGAAATGTCTTTAAAAAAATAGTATTTAATAGGTTTCTGACTTTTGTGGATCATTTTGCACATAGCTTTATCAACTTTTAAACATTAATAAACTGATTTTTTTTAAAGATTCCTTTGTGAAGAGCATTTAAAAAGTAACTATCAAGACATTTATTTGACTGTGTGGCTCTTTAGAATAAAAGTTAAGGGCAAATGTCTGTTATTGTTTAAAGACTTTTACCTTGCTAAACTAGGGTGTGAAAAAAATGTGGTTTGTTTAGAAACCACTCTTTTTCAGGAAGAGAAACTTACATCGAACATTAGTCAAGAATGAGATGAAAACCACCAATCTCTAAATACCACCCTGACAAGAAAATGTAATTGTTTACATTTTAAGTTGCACTCAAGCCAAACTAACTTAAGTACAATAATTCTGTCCTAAAACATGGGTTTTTAAAGAAATAACACAGAACAATGTGATTTTCAATCTAATTTAAATTATGAAACTCAATAGTCAGTTCAAACTCATCAACAAAAGCTTACATTCTTGGCTTACCTCCAACATGCTGGATAAGTGGGCATATGGATGTGGGAGATAATATCAAATTGCTTAATATTTGTAGGACACTGTCTTAGTTTCTCTCAGTCTACTCTCTGAATAATATGGAACAATGCAATATCAATGAAGTAACAAGTTGTAGAATGTAGGCTGAGTTGCATACAATTTTTATCTGAAAACTTTCAGTTCATAGTATCTGAAAGCTTTAACATCCCTAGCCATTGATTTCTCTAATTATCAAATGAGAGCAAGGGTGCTTTGCATGCACCACAGAATTATTGTAATAATTAATGCTTATTTTGATTTTATTGTCATCTTCATTTGGGGATTAAATTGAAGTGTGTTGGTGTGTTTGGCTCTCCAGTGCTATTGTTACTTTCAGAATTTGTGCATTCCAGTGTCATTGAACATGCACCAGGACACAGTTGGGACATGAAGATAAACCTCACCTAACAGAGTAGATGTCATCTCTGGGTAAGGTTAACTGTGGGAAAACAGAAGTGCATTCACTAAGGAAACTTTAGGTCACAACCTCCAGTTTCCTGAAGGAAATGCCAAAAATGCTCCAAAGACAAAAGACTGGAAACAAACTGGAATGTCTCTCCATCTGTCTGCTGGAGCGGAAGGAATGAGTTCATGTTATACTCACTTCCTAGAGCTTTCATTACAGAATCAAGCATAATGGAAAAGCAAGTCCATTTTGTGTTTCTGTGGGAGATAATATGTTTGTACTCTAGGACTTATCTTTATAAGCACCGTGGTGACTCACATGACGTGGGGAAGATGAGGTAAGTCAACTAACCTTGGTGGGGAATGAGGAGCTCATTACTGATGGGGAGGACAGCATTCGCTTGCCCACCTGTGAGCACATTATCTAATGATTAGATGTGCTTTCTTCCTGAAAACTGTGGACAGTGCATTTCATTCCAAGAAAGCTGGACAGTCAGGGACTGTGGTTTTCCTAAGCAGATGTGTAGCAGAGCCCTTATTCTGGTCAAGAAACAATGGCTGAGAGGAAGGAATCCTTGGTATCCCAACTTGAATATCTGGTTTTAATTCAGTATATCCTGAAAATTGAGGATGAAAAAAACCTCAGTAACTATTGGGTTGTCGGAAAAGTTATGACGTATTTTTTCTGTTTTTTGTTGCAAAAATGTGTCATGACTTTTCCGACAACCCAATATATGTTTATATTAAAATAAACATCGTTTTGATTAAAAAGTAGATTTTTTTCTTTCAAGGGGAATAAAACAACTTGAGCAATACTTGACACATCCTTGTAAAAAATACCATTGGCTCATAAATATTTAAGAAAGTTACAAAATGACATTGAATAATACTTCATTTCCAACATTAAATGTGAATATAGTTTTATACAACAAATAAAAATCTTATAGAAGACAAATGCTTGTTCTTGCTTCTTAGTCTATTTATAAGTAGATAAATTTAGTTCTTTAATAAAAGTTGATCCAGTGATAATATTGGGTTGTCAGAAAAGTCATGAGGCATTTTTGCAACGAAAAACAGAAAAAATACATCATGACTTTTCTGAAAACCCAATAGATATTAAAAAATGTATAGAAGTAAGAATTTTGTATTCATGTTAATTAGATACTGGATTCTATTTTAGTAATATAAGCACTTCGATTATGATTTACAGCCATTTCTAATTGAACCCCAATATAAAAAGTATTTTTATAAAGACTTTAACTTTCTTTCTTTTCAAATTGGATTAGTTCCTGCCTCAATATGGCCTACATTAAGTTGTGCCCAAGGCAATACTCTTATAGTACCTCTAACCTACACTGTACTTGCTTGGATGATTTTGTCTCTTTATGCCTCCATTCAGTACATCCCTGAGACCTTTGGTGTTTTCTAGGCAACTACAAATGTAGTTCTGTTTGGGAACTACTGCTCTGAAATAGCAACTTTAGAAAGATGATAGGCTCTACTGGGGAAATCCTATGAAATGAAGACTTGAAGTTTAAGTAATTCTAAATATTAGCAATCCCATTTTCAGTTGAGAAGCAAGGGATAATACTTGAGTGGCATATAAAAATATTCTAAGTGTAAAACAGACATTTGATCTTATAGTCACTGGCTCAAAAATTAATCTCTAACTAGGAATCAGTATTTGCAATGAGTTTCTATAATCTCTGTATAATGTTGAGTTATTCTTTTTTAATATTGCTTGTTTCATACTCAGCTGGAATGGTGTTGTTTCCTGAGGACACCTAACTACTTTGATCAAACTAGATTGGTCTCTGGTTTCCCAACTAATTAGATCAAACTAGATATGTCTGTTTTTTCTAAATAAGTTGCAAACATCTCGAGGGAGGAATCACAAATAACCCAAAAAAATGTTTATAAGATCTATTAGAGTATTACTTTCCTGTGGTCATCTTAAGTTCTCGATAATAAGAAATCATAATAAGTTGCATCATTTCCTTCAACTTTCCTTCATGCATTTTTGGTGTATGCTTCTTTTCACATGATTTAAGGAAAGGGACTCAAAATACTTTCTTTTTATACACCACTGCCTTCACTGCCATACTAATTGCAACTAGAGTTATCTTTCAGAACACTCAAGTTAAGCAAAGTCTACTTGAGTAAGTAAAAGCTTTTAGGTTGTCTACAAAGAAAAAGAATTTTTAACTAGTGTTCAAAACAGCTAGGAGAAATAAGAGGAAGATAACACTGAGGGAGGGTGTGACCTGCAGTTAATTCAGTCTTTTCACAATCCTGACAAGAGCTTGGATAGAGAGCGGAACTTGGTTCTTATCTTCCCTAACTCATCTTGTGTCTTACTCCTTATGCTTTCTTCTCAGATTAAAACTTCCAAGTGATTCCTACTTTCCCCATCCTCTCTTTTTCATCCCTTTGAGGACTGAAGGATTAAAAATCAGATTTAGCTCTGAGTATAATCATTAGCAAAAGCCAAGTGTGGATTGCAGATTTGGACAGGCATTGCTATATTTCATTTTAGTCACTCACCCTCAGTTTCCACCAACCAGCTCCTGTGATAACAGTGGACACACTGTGGTAAATTCATACAATGGAATACTATTCAGCAATTAAAAGGAACTACTATTGATATTCAAAACAATTTGCGTAACTCTGAAATTGAGCAAAAGAAGTCGTCACAAAAGACAACATGTTGCATGATTTTATTTATGTGAAATTCAAGAACAGACAAAACTAATCTATAGAGATAGAAATCAGAAGAGTGGTTGCCTGGGGGAGAAGAAGAAACTGGAAAGGAACATGATGGCACTTTCTAATTATTAGCAATATTCTGTATCTTAATTTTTTTAGGATGTTGTTTGCTCAAGTATAAACATTTATCTAAACTTATCCAATAATATTCTTAAGCTGTGAAATTTTTAAAAATCAATATGGTATACCTCCACTTTTGAGTATGAAGGCTACTTGGAATGAGGTTCTAAAGAGTTCAAGAGAATTGGGCTAAAGATCCAAAATGTTCCATAGAAAGAATACATACTCTTTTAGCATTCTCTTAAGCTCCAGAACCAAATCATTAAAATGCTAAATAATTGTGACCTGATTATATACTGTCTGTGCTTCTATAAGGTGAGAATTTGGCTTAGTATTGGTATTTGTAATCCCTGAAGAATTTCTATGTCTTAGAAGAAAGAGTCTGGGGTTGTAATGAAACTGTCACAATTAAAGTGTATTGATATTGAGATTTCAGTCTTAGGAATATGTGGTGGGTTGTAAATAACTTCATGAAGAATAAACTTTTACACACTGACAAGGATACTAAAACGTATTCCTACTGGCTACACAAAATGGAGTGTGCTAGACCATTTACCACCTGACCAAATGCATGAAAGGCATTTAGTCCGATAATAACACTTGTCCTGGGGGCAAGCAGTACAGTCCTTAGAAGTAATGGGCAGAGAGAGACACAAAAGAAATGGAAGGCAGGCTCTGGAGGGTTTCTTAAGCTTTCACAACTAGACACATTGTTTGCCTGTGTTCAGGCCTGACTAAGGCTTTCTTCCTTCAGTCAGCCCTGGGAGATGCTGTGGAGAAGTGCTCCAGGTGCTACAGTGGTCCTGGGACAGGCCGATTAGATACCAGGAGGAAAGGAAACAGGAAAGAAGGGGCAGTGTCACTAAGGCTAATGGGGGTGGGGAAGGTAGCTAGTTGCTTATCTACTTCCCTAGAGCTCTAACCCCTTTATTGCTCCTTTGTTGATACCAGGGCAGAAAGATCAACCCTAGGGGAAGCGCTGGTTGGCTCATGCTTCCAGCTCATGCTTCCAGCTCCTATGTTTTCTGACGGGTGCACCACCCATTCACCCATCCATTTACAGGAATGTTTGTCCTAGGCTGTGTGCTACAGATACCGGGTCAATGATAAACAAGGTCCTTCTCTTCACAGAGCTTATGGGACTCACCCGTCTAGCTCTGGTGCTTCAGGGGCTTCTCTTTGGAATTTAGAGGTCTGATGTTGATATAAGAGTGTCCCAAACTGTAAATAACTTTAATAAGAGTTTATTTGACCCCAAACTGACAACAATTACCAGGAAGCAAGATCTCAAGTGCTCTGGAGGGTAACAGTTTGCAGTTTCTTTTATGTGTTTGATATTAAGGAGGGAGCTAAGGAAGATTACATGGAGGTGGGAGAAAGCAAGGTGGAGATTGGATTACAGGATAGTTAAGATTATATGCCCCCTTGAGGGTGGTTAAGTGTTAACTTTGATGCACAGAAACAATGGACAGGGCTTGCTCAAGGCAAACATAAACCTTTTACTAAAAATCCTATATGCCTGGAGTGTGACTGCCCACCATGACCTGCCCAGTTAGGAATTTATGATCTAATCACCCTGTGTGGTTAATTTCCACAGAACCCCTTTTTCATCCATACTGGTGTCAAGAAACTGTTCTTTTCATGAGTTTTCCCATTGTTGTACACTTTCCCTAATGTATTGAGTTCTTAAGCAGTGTAAAATAATTTCATTTTAAAAATGTGATCAATGTTAGCAGCTTTTAATCTTTCTAAATCTTTTTTGGCTTTTTTGTAACCAATAACTCTAAATAGTTTCAATTTAAATAATGGGGAATTAACTTTTAAATTTGGAATATATGTAAACACCAGTTTTTTGTATTCAGCTTTTCAAGTTGTTTAGGTCCCATGTGAAATCAAAGCATTCAACCTTGTTTTTAGTTTCTGTCTCACCTAAGTGCATGCTTTGCTTTCTAGAGCACTGCTGTGAACTCTGTTGGGTGGAGTCACTTGTGTTAAAATGGGTAAGTGAATTCTGCATTTGAATAAATTCTAGGTGGTGCCCTTATTTAACTAGGCTGAAAAAGAAAGGAGACAAAAATGCACAACTCAAGAGGAAACATGACACATGCCCTTAATTATCAATATCTTTATGAGCAAACTCATCTAAAGGTAAAAATCACAAATTATCTAGAGGACCAGAGAGAAAAGCCTAAATAGGTCTTTTGTGTGCTGTGTATTTCAGGGACTACTTATGCCAGGGAACTGGGGTAACACAAGAGCAGTCCAAGGACTCTGCACCCCAGTCTTACACATCCACCTCACTGAACCCGAGATGGCTCTCTCACATTCGAGAGTGCCAATAGCTCAGATGCCCACTCACCATTACAGGATCGACCCCACAAAGGTGTTGAAGAGAAAATCATGGCCCGAAATGGCATCACTTGTGCTAAAAGTCCATGATACCAAACCTAGATTTAATACCTAATCTAACTGCAGTTGCAGCCTCTCCCAGGAGTGAAATTTTAAACCATTAGTTTGGAATTTTCTGATCCACACTAGTGTGACGTAATCTGCCTAAGATCCCCTGCCTTCCCCTAAAATAAGGTGTCCTTGCCTGAAATAATCCAGTCTTAACTTCTTAGTCCCACCCTCTTTCTGCAAATAAAAACCTTTCATTTTGCACAACCCCTCAGAGCGTCCTTCCAGTTGCTAGATGGGATGCTGCCCAATTCATGAATCGTTTAATGAATCCAAGTTAATTCTTCAGACTTGGTTGAATTTTATTTTTTAGCGAAGGTATACTGGTGGGAGGACCAGAGGTTTCATTCTTTTGTGCAAAGGAAAGCATATTTATAATTTCAGAGTTTCTCTGGTGCCTGTCTAGACACTTCAGTGAAAAACAAATTTAAGTCACCAGTAAAATTATGTTCTAAAATAGAAGACTTGTGCTAAATCACTTGTAGGGTATTAACTGTCATACGCCTGGAGATGCTTCACTCACCAAGCTTCTGCAGCTATTTTGCGGCACCAGAAATAGTGGTTAGCTCTCACATGCTGTTCTGCTTCAGCTAGCTTCATGTGGCCACCTGCAGAAATCTTTCTTGGTTTCTCTTCCTTGTCTATATGCTAGTCAGGCAGGCATTTAGAAAAACACAGATTTTCATATTCCCATTCACACGTGCAAAATGAATGAGGATATCAAAGAATTACCTAGGTTATCCCATCTATAAAATCCTTTGCCTCAATTTTCTGAATATTTTATGTCAACATTTTTCCCAGCTGAATTAGTATACTACAATAAGCACCATGGTAAAATTTGCAGAATTATAAGGAATTTAGAAGACATATCCACAAGGATCTCATGATTTATTTTTTTTTAATTTACTTATTAGGACCTCCTAATCTAAAGAGGGCAAAAAGACCCATAAAAGAACACCTAGTTTGAAAACCAGTTTTATATACATTATCTCACTTTATATAATCATTTTATTAACTTTTCTTCTACAAACAATGCTCTTTCAGTGTTTTATGTTTTTTGTTTTTTGTTTTTCTCCTCATAATGAGTTATTTTGAATTGTGGTCCTAAGTAGCAAAAATTGATATGTGTTGAAATGGTTTAAACATCTTCAGGCGGTTTGTGTCCAATAGATTTGTGCTCTATTCACTTTTTAAAGGAATTCAATAAGCCAGTTTAGTTATTAAACTTATGACCAGAGTAAAATTAAAGGAGATACCTGGATTGCACTATCCTTTCCTTAAAGGGGTGCTGTAGGGACAGGTGCTGTGCCCAGGTCTGTGTGGCCTGCAGGTGAGGAATTCTGGCATTGTTTATTTGGTTTCTATCTTACTTGTCTGGGTTTTCTATTAGATTTGTAGAAAGTCCCGTGTTGCACATTCTCAGAGACTAAGTTAAATGCTAATCAACGACTAGTGTTTACATTTGGAGAGTGTGTGTGTGTTAACACCTAAATGTCCATAACAGCTAACTACTGGAGAATTGTTAGTGTGGGATTTTTGATGCCTACACACACAGCAGATTTCCACTGGAGAAAAAAAAAATTGCTCAGTCTTTTGTTTGTCTTCTCAAGAAAAGAAAAAGAATGAATGAACTAGTTCCTCCTGAAAGTAAAAATTTAGAATAAAGGCATTAATTCACTACAATGCTCAACGCTGAAAACTTATTTTTAACTTTAAAAACTAGACAATTATTTTTCCTTGTATTTTAAAGTAGACTTTCTTGATTTATAGATTGGTGGCTTTTTGGAAGCAATACATGATAGTATCAGAGCCTCTTATAAGTTTTGCCTAGTAGAATAAGCCTATTGGGATTTGGAGGAATTAAATAAACATTGAAGAAAAAAACAGCACTCAAAGATGAGTTTCACTGAAAAACCATGCCATGATCAAATGTTATGGTTCTTTCCCTGCTGAGGCCAGTTTTCAGGCCACCACAACTGCTTTCATCATGTCAGGGTTGAGTCTGGCACTGCTGCTGCTATTATTAGGTGGTTTGCACAATTTTGACTCATACGGAATTGTGTGCCTTTGTTACCACAGTAAGTTCACTTTAGACTTTGCATTTCACTGTCAATTAAGAATCACTGGTAACTGGCAGGAAACTTCCATTTAGAGCAAAGTAATCAGAGCATTTTCTTATTGTTGAAAGCACTTTAACTTTTTCCCTACTTTCATTTAAATCCAGCTGAAGAAAAAAGAGGAAAAGAGCAATTTGTATTCCATACAAAAGACGTCTTAGACCTCAGGGATTACTATAGTTTCTCTGTGTTATAAATGGTCCACATTCTTTATATGTCCCTCCATGAACTTTTCTGTATTTTGGAGGACGTCCATAGTAGGAACTCTGATTTCAGAGCCTGTAACACCCTGTGTAAAGCAAATAAAGTTGGCAGCGTCATTTCCCCTTCCCGAATTCCTCTTCTGGTAAATTTAAAGAGGGACATAAAATGTTTCCCACATTTTTGAACTGGTGGGGTATCCCTGGGGTTTGTGGCTGCCTACTTGAATAGTCTCCAGGTTCAACACTGTTCACAATGCATGGCTCTCACTAGGAGCCATTAGCAGCCCAGTGCAGAGTTTTGCTTTTCACTTAACTTGTTGGAGAATGAAGGGGCCCTGCCAAGGTTCAGAGGATAATAAAGCCTAAGCTCTTTAATGGGATAAACTAACATAAAAGTTGAAGTGCACCGAGCCCTTTCCCACAAGTAGGACCTGACTGGGGGATGGCATTCAGGCTGACCACCATTGTATACCGGGAAATGGCACTACAGAGAAACAAAAGCAATTCCGTTAAAATGCGCCAAGTATGGGCTTTGGGAAAATAAGGGTGTATCTGTTCAGCTTTGCTAAGATCAAGATCTCTGTGATTTATAGTATCTTCCATGGAACTGGGTTTGTTTTTATTGAAGAGAATTGTAGGATCTGGAGAGCATTGACTTTAGTGAAGCACTGTTTGAATTCAGCTTTGAGGAGGCGAAAATGTCCCCTTATAACTGTGCAAATGTCTTCCTGTATTTGTTGGCTAATTAATATGATATCTTATAAAATGACATTTATAGATCACGCATGGCAGAACAGCTGAAAAAAACCATTGCACTATTAAAACAGTGCTCTGGCCTGGACCTAATTCCTTGTCAGAGTGTTGTAAGAACCCCCAGCCTGTTCGCCACAGCACTGAGCTGGCCAGTGTCCTTCCATCATTCGGTTTTTAGGGATCCCTAAAATAGCTTTCTTGTTAGACAGGCTTCCTGCTTACATGCCTGAGTAGCCACTTAGATGCTGAGGCAGTTGCCATGCCAGCAGTTGAGGGGTCTTCAGAAGCTTTTCTAGTCTTAGATATTCTGAATCAGGGATGACACTCAAATGCCTCTAGGAACCAGGCAGTGAAGTGGGCCAGGTAAAGGGCTGTGATGAATTTAAGTGTACAGTAATCCCCACTGATCCTCGGTGGATACATTCCAAGACCCTCACTGGATGCTTGAAACCACGGATAGAACCGAACCCTATATAGACTGTTTTTTCTTATACATATAAATCTCTGATAAAGTTTAATTTATAAATTAGGCACAGTAAGAGATTAACAACAAAAAATACTAATAAAATACAACAATTATAATAATGTACCATGATAAAAGTTATGTGAATGGCATTGGGGGCATCGTTAAGTAAAATACGATTACTTGACCACAAGCACTGTGATACCTCAAAAGTTTATTTGAAAACTAAGATGGCTACTAAGTGACTAACAATTGCAGTGTGGATACAGTGTGGATACGCTGGACAACGGGATCATTCACATCCTGGTGGGATGGAGTAGACAATGGGGGACTCCTGTAAATGTTCACCTCAATGGAGAAGACTTTATCTCCTCCAACCCTTTGTTGCCAGCTGAGTATGTGAGCCCAGTCTTCTTAGGTATTCCCAATGGAGCTGAAAATATGGATTTTGATGTGTAATCTTCTGATTTTTTTTAAGCTGAGCCATCCTGCCACCTGCTGGCAGCTCAGCATCTGCTCAGCTTGGGCCTGGAATCGAACCGCTGTTGCTTAGAGCTCACACTCTTGAGCGAGCTCTTAACCAACTGAGCCCCTCGGCTGGCCCTAATCTTCCGATTTTTAAATGCTGGTAACTAATCCAAAAAAAATCTTGGGCCAAAGGTAACATGATAGTAGCTGCATGCGACCTCAGGACTCCTATTTTGCCACCTGATTTAAACTGGAATAACTGAGTCTCAGAGCTGAGCTGCTCACATGAAGGTCCCCATAGGTGCTAAGTAGTCCCACACTGGAGCTGTTTCTTTCTAGTGGCCTGGAGTATGACAGCCAAGGTGGAGTGGAAGAACAGGCCAGCCTGGGTTCTGGGGCCGTGGGTTAGGAAGGCTTCTTGGTTGGCATGTCTGATCACCAGAAGCTGTCACATGTCTGAAGGAGATGTCTCCAGCCCCTGCATTTCCACTGCATGGTGATGATGGGTGCAAAACCAGTAGCACCTCAACCTTTCTAAAAGGTACTATCTTGTACAAGGTAGTAGCATAGCGAGCAAATCACCTATGCACATCATATGCTGGATATGAGGCGTTTTCCAAATGCTAGTTCCTGCCTTCATCCTCCCTTCCTAAAATTCCTTTAAAAATTAAAAGGTTTAAAAAGTATAAGAGCAAGTCTGACTTTCCCATTTTTCTACTAGCTATGCCCAATAATCCTGTGAACTGTGTGTCACTGTCTGTCCCCTGAGGATGAAGAATCTTAAACTATTGTAACAGGGTTAAATAACTTCCCCCAGGCCACATGGGCAGTGACCAGAGAAGCTGGGCTTTGCTTTTCCATTACACAGGGGAGCCAGGAAAACGTCCTTAGGTTTCCCAGACTCATAATCATAGACTCACTGAGGGATCTGAGAGATTAACATGTCCAACTGTCTCATTTTAAGGATAAATGACTTGCTCCTGACTCCTGCTCATCTCATTTTTCCTTGTACTATTTGGAAAGTCAGAGTCATGTTATCAAGAGCAGCGACGGAAAGTGAAATATTTGTGTTGCTGGTTATATTTCCATTTTTATGCCTCTAACTTCATTTCTTTTAGATCCAGCCAGATTTTCTTTAGACCCTTAGGCTACTAGTCTTGCTAATTTTTATAACTGGAATAAATGGGATGCAAGTTTTTGAAATTACAGTGATTTTGCTTCTATAGCTTTGTGAATGTCTACTGAATTTAGAAGATGCCGGAGATCAAAGCAGAAGGGTGGGGCAAATGTCAACGTTGATGATGGTGCTTGACCAAATCACTACCAGAGGGTAAAGCCCATTCTATAATTTAACTAGATGGTGGAGCCTTGTGTGGTTTGTAACATCACTGGAAACCAGAGAAAGGACTTATTTTGTGCAGTTTCCCCTATTGTTTGTTTTGATTACACAAAACTCAAGAGTCCTTTTGACATTTAAATATTCTTATTTCAGTTAAAGTACTGATTACAGTTGTGATTACCCTTTTTTTCTTTCCTTTTTCTAGGATTGCATTTTGGTCTTTCACATCACTGTACTTTCCTTCATTTTTTTCTATCCAGATAACTATTCTATTAGATACAACAGCTGCCACTTCATCGGTGTTACATTCGTAGTGTGATCGTTGCAGCAGAAGAACCCATTTTGCAGTGAGCATTGGGTCATGGCAGAGGACATCAGGAGCTTTCTTGTAATATAAAATGGAGGGCAGAGATAGCATTAGAATTTCTACTATATGAAGATACTTCCCTCCGTAGGAGAAAATACATTGAGAAGTCACAGTAGTCAGTTTGGCTTGTGTTTGAATTCTGTCCCCACCACACAAACTAGGTATGTGACCCTGGAGAAGTTATTCAACCTAGCTGAACTCGTTTCTTTATCTGTCAAATCGTGTTAATAATACCAACTTCAATGGCTATTGAGAGAATTAAATAGGATCATGTTTTACAATGTCTGGTGTAAGACAGGTAATAAATATTGATGTGTTCATTCATTCAACACAGACATGTGGAGCACCTACTATGCTCCAAGCACTGCCAGTTCCCTTTCTTCTCTTTTCCTCCTCAGTCACTTGACCCTCCCTACTAAAGCCAGACCACATAGGATAGATATTCCTGTTCTTTCAACAAATTCATTCCTTTGGAAGTTCTGCTAGTGAACAATTATATTTCGTGCTTAGATTGCCTTTTGGCAGGAAGCCAAAGGAAGAATGTGTGATGGAATTACAAAATGTAACCTGCATTACAATTTGGATGTGCAGTAAAATGAACTTTATTTAGTCTATTCTATTTGGCTTCCTGCCCAAGCCCTAACCTTCTGGTTAGAAGGAAAAATAACATTACCGAAACACCTGGTTTAAAATGTAGTCCCATCAATAATTTAGCCTATTTGGATATTATTCTGCTTGCCTTGCCTCTCAGGTAACTTCTTCCTCCCCAGCTTGTCTGGAGCAGGGCAAGGGCTTTGGCTGATGCGACCTCATGGTGAGGAAGGAGCTGGTTTCCTCAGTCCCAGCTCCCTGACTGCCCTGGCACTCCAGAGTGTTGTCCCTTTCCATTTGGTGCTGCTTGCCCTGTGGGTGTTGGTGGGTGGGACCTGTGGTTGGTCTCACAGTCTGTTCACAGTCCACGGTGTGCTCTGGATGACCTGCCCTCATTTCAGCTTCCCTTGGGCTGTAGAGCCCTTGGAAGTCTGGCTGGCCTCTTCTCCAGCCCTCCCTTTGATAAGCAGAGGCTTGCAATTTCTGGGTTCCTCTCCATGTTCCTCTGTCTGACCACACTACACTACGTCGGGCTGGGTCCCTAGTTTTGTATGGGGCCATGCCACACATGGTGCCACCTCGTTCCAGAGTCTGAATGGAGTCCCTTCAAGAGTGACCCTCCTGCTCTACCTTTGGAGGTAACCTGATTTCCTAGAGCAGCGGTTCTCAACCTTCCTAATGCCGCAACCCCTTAATACAGTTCCTCATGTTGTGGTGACCCCCAACCATAAAATTAGTTTCATGACTACTCTATAACTATAATTTTGCTACTGTTTTGAATCATAATATAAATATCTTTTTGTTTTCTGATGGTCTTAGGTGACCCTGTGAAAGAGTCATTTGACCCCCAAAGGGGTCGCAACCCACAGGTTGAGAACCGCTGTCCTAGAGTACCTTTCCCATCCTGGGCTAAACTCAGAAGGGCTAGGGAAGGGGAGATTAGGACAACTTCACTCACGAGGCTAAATCTTAGTGGCAAACAGCATTTTTTTTTTAACCTTATTGTGGTAGAGCCCTATGATCTGAAGCCTCTGTGCTTGGATTTTAAAATACTAAGAGCTCACAAAGGAGTTCAGCAAATCCCCTTTCAAAAGGCTTGCATCACACTATTTGTTTGAATGACAGAAGTAGAACATTACTCTTTTTCTTGTTCTCCTTCTATAGTAAATTCAAAACTTCCTTCTGGGCAAATCAGTACCTAAGGCAGACTAGTGTGAAGATTTCTACTCAGGAAGACAAAAAGAGAAACGCCCTTTAGAACATTGGCCCATGTTATAGAACCATAGCTGCTGCCTAAAAGGAGCTTACCATTTATTAGCTTTGTTGTACCCCAACTGTCCAGGTGACGAGACTGCACCCAGATGTTGGTGGCCCTGGGGAGTTGGCTTACCGTCCATTGATTTGGAGTCAGTGGCAGATTACATGATTTTACGTCACGCTTCCTTATCCAATGGGGTCTCCTTTACGCTTCCTCTTCATTATCTTTTTCGTGGTATTGGGTCTGTTTCTCCTTGCTCCCATACTTGTATTTTACTCCCTCACTGGGCAAACACATAGACACGAGCATCACACAAACACATACATTTTCCCTTTTTCTTTGTCCATATATACACATTTACAGCCCTTCTCACTCTAGCTCTCTTTCCAGACCTTTCTCTTTTGTCTTTCTATGTATTGAGCATTGATTTCTTAATGTGGTGCTAATCATTGCTATAATTTATTGAGCCCCTCTTAAGTAGTAGAGATGAGAAAGTTCTTTCTACGAAGGTCTGATGATTAAGGTCGTGAACTTGCCACCATGTGTTTACATTGGCAGCACAGTACAATCAGCTCGGTAAGGTTTCATAACCTTGGTATATCAGTGTCTCACAGCTGTGTTCATGTCGACATGTGGCAGTTTCTTGCTGAGTGATGTTCATTATTGTTGCGTGTTTTTGTGTGCTGTTGCAAGAATGTCTGAGTTTGAATTAGAGCAACAAACAAAAATTAAATTTCTCATTAAAGTTGGCAAGAATGGAAGTGAAATCAGGGACATGTTAGCCCAAGTTTATGGGGATAATGCCATGAAGAAAACAGCAGTGTACAAATGGATTAAACATTTCTCTGAAGGGAGAGAACATGTCACTTATGAAGAGAGAGGTCAGGGTGGCCAGTAATGAGCAGAACTAATGTAAACATTGCAAAAATTTGTTGAATTGTATATCAAAATCATCAGTTGACTGTGAGAAGCATAGCAGACCAAGTAAACATGAATAGAGAAACAGTTAGGAAAATCTTAACTGAAAATCTTGGCATGAGAAAGGTGTGAGCAAAAATGCTCCTAAAGGAGCTCACAGATGAACAAAAGCAAAGGAGAGTCGAAGTTTACAAAGACCTTTTGGAGAGGCAAGATGATGTTTTGGGCTGTGTTATCACTGGTGATGAAACGTGGGTGTACCAACACGACCCTGAAACAACAAAGCATCAAAGTGCACAGTGGAAGTCAGCCAATTCTCCACTACCAAAAAATCTCCGTCAGTCCAAATCAAGAGTCAAAACAACGTTGCTAACCTTTTTTGGTATCAGAGGGATTATTCATTATGAATTTGTATCAACTGAACAGTTAACTGCATTTACTCTTTGGAAGTGCTGAAAAGGCTGCGTGGAAATGTTAGACAAAAATGAACTGAACTTTCTACCAACAATTCATGGCTTTTACATCATGACAATGCACCAGCTCACACGGCACTGTCTGTGAGAGAGTTTTTAGCCAGTAAACAAATAACTGTAATAGAACACCCTTCCTACTCACCTAATCTGGCCCCCAATGATATCTTTCTTTACCCAAAGACAAAGGAAATACTGGAAGGAAGACATTTTGATCACATTCAGGACATCAAGGGTAATACGATGACAGCTCTGATGGCCATTTCAGAAAAAGAATTCCAAAATTGCTTTGAAGGGTGGATAAGGCACGGGTGTTGGTGCATAGCTTCCCAAAGGTGACCATAGTGATATTCAGCAATGAGGTATGTAGCACTTTTTCTAGGATGAGTTCCCGAATTTAATTGTCCGACCTTGTATATTAGCTCTCTCATTTAATCCTTAGAATCTCCATTGTAGACAAAGAGAAACTGAGGCTCAGAAAAGTTTTAAAAAATGTGCTCAAGGCTATAAAACTAGTAACAGGCAGAGTTAAGACTTGAACCCAGGTTTCTTTGGCCTCTAAGCCCATCCCACTAAGTCACACTGTTAGAAATGAAAATTTAAACTTTTAGAATGAAAGTTTTATATAAATTTGAATTGTCCCACAATAACTCTGAACATGGAACTCAAAAATTATCTTATGATGACTGGTCAAAAACCATAACTTTGAAGGAAAGAATAGGGAACTTCTTTTCAGCAGTTATTAATCTTTGATGTAATCCTCTTAGTGCTGACTAATGGTCTGATGACTGCTATTCTGATCTTGGTACAAGTTAGGAAGTGGAAAGTTCACAGATTTTTAGGCACTAAAATTTGCTAACAGTAGAGGTCTCCTTATTATTTTGGTTCCAGCTTTTTTTTTCTGCTCTAATTTAACCACTTCCTCTTTCATTCTCCAGTTTTGCTCTTGAAGGCCAAAGTAGTTTTCCCTTCTCTTTTTAGGTTATTATTAATTTTTAAAGTCATATTTAATTGCCCATTTTTTAGCATCTTTTACCATCCATCCTTATTTTCTCCCCTTTCTTGTTCATATTTTCCCTCCTCTTGCTTTGTTTCTTGCATCCTAGTGCATTGTGCTCTGCCCCATTAAGTTATTGAAAATAAAGCATACTAGAATCCTAATCTCTAAAATCCTGGCCATCATATATAAGGCCCTTTGAAGTTTGCTTTCAACTCCTGTTCATGGATGGCCAACTCACTCACCAATCACAATTGTGCCATTGTAGCATTTGGGGGGTAGAGGGATGGAAACCTGCCAATCTAGTTTTTATTCAGTAAGGTTTTGCTAAAAGATAATGGGTGGCTAAATGAAAAAACCTGACTGAGCATTCACACTAGAAAAAAATAGTGTATGTGGGGTGTGTGTGTGTGTGTGTGTGTGTGTGTGTGTGTGTCTTTGGGAGTAAGAAGGAGGATAAATTCTACCTAAAGAACATACATCCTCTTGAATTAAAGTGGACTTTAGTATCAAATCCAAATGATGATCTGGAGAGAATAAGTGACTGACATTTTAAGGATTAGGGAAGAGAAAGGAATAAAAGGAGGGTTTTCAAAAAGACTGTATAAACTCAAACTAAAGCATAGCTAACCTTTTTCCTCTCCTGCTGACTGACATTCCTCTCTCCTTCTGATTTCCTTGGTTGGCATGTCCTTAAGGGAGACTGAGAAGGATTTCTATAGGGCTTTGCTTTGCAGAACAAAGAAAGATCTTCACGGTTTCCTGTTTCAGAGGAAGTGGGGAGTTGAAGGAGCATATCCTTTAAGGCTTGGAGGAGGCCAAGGTTAGGTCCTCAAGTTTGTCTATTATTTTTTGAGATGTGAGATTTATTTGGTCTCCAATACTGCTGCGACCTTTCAGGAAACTTCACTGCTAAGTGAAATCAAAGGCACTTGGAAGAAATGAAGCCTGCTGCAGCACCACAGCTATTGATGGGCCTAGGGTGTTAGAAAGACCAATTTCATGTGTAATATTCATGAGTTGTTAAATTTTAAGAAATGATTTGTATGAAGAAGGTATCATTGAATGACATAACATCTATATCTATGTGTTTGTTTTATTTGTGTTCATGTCATTTAACCCATGGGTCCCTTGAAGAACAACATGTATAGGTGATCCTTAAGCATGTGCAGCCTCCATCACATCCACTCTGAGGTGACAGATGGTGGTACATAGATATGGGTGAGATTAATTACTATTAATTCTGCCAAGAATTGAGCACAGAAGCGAGATGTCCAGGGAGATCTGTTTCTGGTACTTTCCCCAAGTATTCCGCTTTACTTTCTTTGGGAGCAATGCCATATCATCCTGTCAGATTGACCCAGGGGTGGGAGGGGGTGGTGACTATGCTAATCTTTGCAAAGAAAAGACCAATCTATTTGGAATAGGGCAGGCATTCCAAGTCATGCTTCTGGTTGTGACCAAAGCCTAGGTTTACCAGTCAGTCTCCTTTACCAGGTTCAGCCCTGCCTTTAACAAGTAACAGGCATTCATATTGAAGCTGAGGAACACTAATTGACTGGTAAGGGTAATCAGATCCAGATAACCACAGAAGAAAACAGTAATCAGAAACAAATGGGCACACAGCAGGTATGAGCTAGGAAATAAAAGACAATTTGGGGCCGGCCAAGTGGCTCAGTTGGTTAAGCGTTAGCTTAACTCTTGAGCAACAAGGGCCGCCAGGTCGAGTCCCACATGGGCCAGTGGCGCTGCACTGGAGCTGAGTTGTCGCTGAGCTGCCACCTGTTGGCAGGATGGCTCAGCTGGTGAGAGCACATGCTCCTAACAACAAGACTGCCTGTTCAATGGTGGGCTATGCCCACTCACAACTAAGACTGAACTTGGCACCTTGAGCTTAGCTGCCACCTGGATGGCTCAGTGGATAGAGCGTGTGCTCTTAACAACAAGGCCCTCCACAACTAAGATTGAAGAACAACAACTTCCCCAATTCCCCAACACTGTTCCCCTCCTTAAAAAAAAAAGACAACTATTTAGCCTCTGAGTGTATTTTCTTGTACTTTTACTTTTTTTTTTCTTTTTAATTCAAATTAGGGTCTTAGTCAAAGGATCTAAGTGGCAAGGAGTAGATTCCAAAAAGAGAAGTTTAGACTTATAAAGGGTATTGTTTTTCTATAAGTCAAATAGGCATAATCGGTTCAGAAATCCTCCCTGGAAACTATGACAAAAGAGCACAATATTAGGAAGATCAGCCAATAAGGTGGTCAGAAAGCAGCTTAAGAATCAGAAAATGTGATTCCAGTGTTTTTCTGGCTCATTCTTTCTGGCGGGGATTACAAACACCCCCACTCTCTTTAAAATGTCACCTTCAGGGATGTGTCGCCAGCCCCTTTCAATTCAATTGTGATCTCCAAAGGAAACAGAAAGATTTAATAGAAACTGTAGGATGCCAACATTCAGATAACTTTCAACTTAAAGAGAGAGAAATAAGAACCAAGATTTCCAGGAATTTTAACAATATGTCTGTCACTGTCAGCAGGCTTCACTGAATCATATGGTTTTCAGAATTTAGGAGGCAGACTAACTTGATAAGAGAAAACTAAATTTATAGAATACAGAGACGAGGGTTAAAAAGCCCCACAAACTCTGTTATTTGGTTGCCAGGGGAACTTCTCCTGATTGGAATAAGGCAGACGTGTGATGTAAAAACTCAGTTGGTTCCTCTGAGCACACTTTTACCATCTCTCTTCTTGTGCCCAAACTTTATGAGAGAAAAGGCAGTTTTCTTTCTCATTGTACAAGAAGAGATGCAATGATAATAGAGTGGAAAATGAGACAATTAAGATTGTGGAGGAGACACTTTGTACCCTCTTTCTATTATAGTAAGTTGTGAGCAGGCAGCCACAGAATGGGGCTGTTGCTGGCACTCAAGCAGCTAAGGGATTTTGAGGTCAAAGCCACAAACACTGAAGTAATGGGAGGTAATGCATAGGCTTTTCAAAAGTCAGAGAACTTCTTTGAGAAGAGGGCAGAAATTAGATTAAGCTAATGTTGCTTAACACATGAAATTGGTTGTTAGCAATTTATAGAGCCCAGGAGATACTCAGCTTCTGCGGGGCATTCCCAACTCAGACCCAAAGCAATGGCAAATATTACAAAGAACAGAGAAAAGTCAGACAAGAGTAGAAGAAAGGAAAGAACTCCCGAACCTTCTATCTGATACAATTGTAGGTTGCAAATGGCGAGGAGAGGTGACAAAGTCTGTCTGTAAATGGCAGAGCTTACCAGGGACCTGACACTTGCTCTAACATTAACATAAAAAAATTTATAGACGTAATACATAAAGAAAAATTAGTAGCTACAAATAAAATTTTAAAATAAAAATATTACTTTTATTTTTAATACCCAGAGCTAACATTATATAGCTGACAGATAATAATCACTTAATAAATGTCAACCATTAAAAAGAATCTATATCTCTCCATACATATCTACCTATTGGCCTACATTTTTTTTTTTAAATCTAGATTTATTTCTAACCCGTATATTAAGGATACTTTTCCATGTCAATAAATATATTTTGTAGTTTTCTTTTCTTTGTCTTATCATGACTATCCGTGTGCTTTATAACATAATGTAGAATGTTGAGCACCTTGGGTACATCTGAAAATCAGCAAAACGTATCCATAAATGCAATAAAATCCCTTCTAAGCCTCAAAGGGAGAAAATAATGGCAGAGATTGAATGTGCACACATTTTTAGGAATACATGCAAAGATGTGGACTAAAGAAAGGAAGATCCATTTTGAGCCCAGAGAGATGAGCCCCTCCCTTCCTTGCTACATGACCCCTCCCCCTTCTCCTTCCCTCCTGTCCCCTGTGTCTTCCCAGATGTGCTGCTGCTGGCTAGGTCACTCCAGGATTTCCTGATTATAATGAGGAAGCACAGCTGATCATCCAATGACTTCACTTTGAGATCTTGTCACCTTTTGACCTCTAGCCCCACCTCTGTTTACCAGTCTGAAAGCTGGCCCACATGACTGTAAAGGGAGAGGAAAGAAGGCAAAGAAGCAAAGCAACATATGCCAGCGGCTGTCAGCTCTGCTGAGCCACACCTTGTTTCTCTCTTCCTGTGCAGCGGAGAGAAGCAGAGCCTTGGGCCATTACAGTTTAGGGTGCGAAAGGAGTTGCAGTGCATAGCAGATATTTACGTACTCAAGGCAATTACATTTCATTGAGAAAATAAAGGACACCAGTGGGAGCTTGTTTATTCTCCTACCACCAAATCGGTCATTTTGCCCACGTCTTTCCCCATCTTTTCCCCTGGTTTTGTTCTTACCAAAGGCTATTCTCTGCAATTCTGCACCAGGATCCATTGCCTATTAGGCACTGACCCTTATCCTTCTCTTATCCTTTCTCCAGTATCATTCCCTCATCACACAAGCATACTCTAGTAGCTATCGAATTAAAAACCAATCACAAGTTTAAAAACTTGCAAAATCCTCTATTGAGCCCTTATCTCCCTTAAGCTACTACCTCCACCTATCTTTTTTTTTTTTTTTTAAAGATTGTTATTGGGGAATTGGGGGAAGGGGAACAGACAAGTTGCTGTCTTTTTGTTCTTCAGTCTAGTTGTGGAGGATGTTGCGTCACTGGCCCAAGTTGGCACCATCATTGTGCTCTTCCCGGCCGAGGCAGATCAGTCGCCGGCTTCTGGACGGCCGCTCACTGTGGCTGCTGGCTGCTCAAGCTGGCTGCTGGCTACATACGATAGCACATGGCAACCCACTGCAGCAGGGGCTGCAGCCTACGCCGTCACCAGCGACTCACGGCAGCCCAGCTCCAGGTCGAGCTGTTGTTCAGCACCTTAGCTGTGGAGGCCAGTGTCACTGGCCCTCATATGTGGGATCCGAACCGGGCCCTCTGGCGCCCCAAGCCAGTTCTTAATCAACGCGCCACTTGGCCGTCCCCTACCTCCACCTATCTTTATGTTCCTTTTTTATAGTAAAACTTAAAGAAGTTTTGTTAATATGTTGTCTCCACTCCCTGATCTCCATTTTATCCCTCAACACTTGAATCTGGTCTCTATCTCCAATAGTTACTAAGATAGCTTTGGTCAAAGTTATCAGTGACTTCCATGTTGACAAGGCAATGGACATATTTTCTTTATTTATTGGCTTCTCAGCATCATTCCACATGGTGAAAAATTTCATCCTTCTTTCTTGATTTCAGTGCCACTTTGCTCCATACTGATTGTTCTTTCTTTATTTCTTTTACCAGCTCTTCTCCTCTAACTGGCTTCTAATAGTTTGACATAAGGCAAGGTCCTGGGTTCTTTTCTTTACTAGGGCCAGGAAAAAAGTGTCTGGCTAAATTCCAGCTACAGTGGGTCCACTGGGTCCCCAGACCCACTCCGTATTCATTTCTCAAATCCCCAAGTACCTAACTAGGATTGACATACTGGCAGTTAGAGGAACCTCCATGTTGAATTATTGGCCTGTGGGGAAAGAGATATAGTGGAGAAGACCAAGTGGAAACCTCTGAAACTACCCCCACAGTCAAGATAGCAAACAAAGAAAAATTGCACCCTGGCAGTGGGGAGATGACAGAAATTTGTGCTACTATAGCAGACCCAAAGGATACAGGGGTGCTAGTCGTTACTATCATACCTTTATTTAAGTCATCAGTCTAACTCCTGCTATAACTGGATGGTTTTGGAGAATGACCACAGAACAAACTCAAACAAGAAATACCCTTGATTGTGGCTATTGTGTTTGATGTGGTTTTATTGCTAGATCAATAAGATAAAATAGGTTAATAAGGCCTCAGGTATGTGGTATGTAGTCATTGATTTGGGGGATGTACTTTTTAAATTCCAGTCAGGAAAAAGATCAAAAACAGTTTCCACTCATGTGACACAAATAATATTCAATTGTAGCTCTGACCCAGGATGATTTTGATTCTCTCCCCTCTCATAATATAGTCTGAAGGTATTTGAAATCCCACTAAAAATGATATTGAATCATTCCATCAGTC
This sequence comes from Hipposideros armiger, assembly GCF_001890085.2. Classification (NCBI taxonomy): domain Eukaryota; kingdom Metazoa; phylum Chordata; class Mammalia; order Chiroptera; family Hipposideridae; genus Hipposideros; species Hipposideros armiger. Next base: position 608,220 of record NW_017731913.1, on the reverse strand, counting down.
ACATCATGCTGATTGGACACTATTCTAGAAGCCTTTGTAAGACACATGCAAGATAAATACTCTGAAGATTTGGGGACCTGCCACTTTGGTGACATTTTTATGGACCCAGTGATCAGGAGCATGCTGGGGTCTTCCCTCCAAGGTTTTAAAAAGCACATCTTGTACCCCCTACCACAAGAAAGAAGCACAGTCCTGGTAGGCATCTTTGGGTCCTACAAGCAGCACAGTATACACCTGGAATACAACTAGTTTTGAGTAGGGCCCAGAGCAAGAAAGAGCTCTGTAGTCCATCAGGGCTGGAGTGCAAGTGACCCTGTCATTTGGGCCAAATGGCAGACACCTAATAGTGTTGGAAGTGTCAATGATGGGACTTACCAAATCATAAAATAGCAGCAGTCCATCAAAATGGTTTATCTGAGGTCAAGCCGGAGTATTACCCGAAGGCATGTCACTCTCCAGATTTGCACAAGTGCCCTTCCCCAGTGCACACCTGTGGCTGAATGAGGGACCTCATGTGATCTGCTAAGGGCGAACAAAAATGCCTAAGCTTGATTTTTCAACAATTGGTCTTGTGTGTGTGTGTGCAAACTAAAAATAAACAGCAGTTGTATTATATCTACAATCAGGTTTGGCCTTGAAAGATGGTGAAGAGGGAAAACCTTACCAATGAGAAGACCTGTTAGGGATATGGCTAGTCATCTACATTGTATGGAGGGATAAATGGCCCAGGTAGTTTCAACAATGAGATGAGATCTGTCAAATATTTAAAGTAGAAATAACACAAATAACATGCAAACTTCTTCAATACAAATTGATTAATAGATACAATTCCAGTCAAAATCTAAACAGATTTATTGGCCGAAAGTAACATTTTGATTTTAAAATTTATATGGAAATGCATATTGAATAACCAAAACAGTCTTGACAAAAAAAAAAAGGAAGAAAAAAGAACAAATACTCAACTACCTGAATTCTTTTTTTTTTTTTTTTAAGATTTTTTATTGGGGAATTGGGGGAAGGGGAACAGACAAGTTGCTGTCGTTTTGTTCTTCAGTCTAGTTGTGGAGGACGTTGCTTCACTGGCCCAAGTTGGCACCATCATTGCGCTCTTCCCGGGCGAGGCGGATCAGTTGCCGGCTTCTGGACGGCCGCTCACTGCAGCTGCTGGCTACATACGGTAGCCCATGGCAACCCACTGCCTGTGACTCACGGCAGCCCATCTCCAGGTCGAGCTGTTGTTCAGCATCTTAGCTGTGGAGGGCAGCGTCACTGGCCCTCATATGTGGGATCCGAACTGAGGCCCTCTGGCGTCCCAAGCCAGCTCTTAACCAATGCGCCACTCGGCTGGCCCTCAACTACCTGATTTCAAGACTTATATAAATACAGTAATAAACACACTGTCAGTGTAAGTATAGAGTATCGACAAACAGATCAAAGAAATAGAAGAGTCCAAAAATATTCCCATACACATATGTTTGATTGAAGTTAAAAAAAAAGTCACCAAGATAATTTTAATGGGGAAAGGAAAGTCTTTTCAACATGAGGAAAAAACAAAACATGTTGGGGAAGGGGAAAGATACTGACCCTTGATCCCCACCTCACACCATACACAAACATTCATTCAGGGTGAATCAAAGACCTAAAAATAAAACTAAAAGTGTAATCCTTCCAGAAATGCACAGTAAGCATAGAAATAAGCATATCTTTGTGACTTTGGGGCAGGCAAGTATTTGTGCAAAAACCACTAAACATAAAAGGAAAAACCTGTGTTCATTAAAAGGCATGATTGAGAAAATGAAAAAGCAAGCCCATGACTAGCAGAGACTATTCATACTACATATACCTAAAAAATAACTTATTTCTAATATACAAAACAACTCCATAACTCAATAATAAAAAAAAGCCAACTCTTTAAGATTGAGCAAAAGAACGAAAGACTTGACACAAACTTCACAAAGGAAGATATAAGTATGACCAATAACTACGAAGCCTGACAATTAAAGTTTGTGAACTTTATTGCAGCAATGTTGCTAACCTTTTTTGATATCAGAGGGATTATTCATTATTAATTTCTACCAACTGGACAAATAATTAACCAAGGTTACTATTTGGAAGTGCTGAAAAGGCTATGTGAAAAAGTTAGATGACCTGAACTTTTCACCAACAATTCATGGCTCTTGCATTGTGACAATGCACCAGCTCACACAGCACTGTCCATGAGGGAGTTTTTAGCCAGTAAACAAATAACTGTATTGAAATACCCTTCCTACTCACCTCATCTGGCCCCCAATGACTTCTTTCTTTACCCAAAGAAAAAATAAATATTGAAAGAAAGACATTTTGATGACATTTAGGACATCACGGCTAATACGATGACAGCTTTAATGGCCATTCCAGAAAAAGAGTTCCAAAATTGCTTTGAAGGGTGGACTAGACGCTGGCATCAGTGCAGTTTCCCAAGGGCAGGACTTTGAAGGTGACCGTAGTGATATTCAGCAGTGAGGTATGTAGCGCATCTTCTAGGATGAGTTTGAGAACTTAATTGTCATATCTTCATACATGAAAACATGTTTAAGGAGCTCAGCATCACTAGTCATTAGTAGATGCAAATTAAAACCACAAAGAGATGTAATTTCACATCCAACAGAATGACAAAAAATGACAATACCAAATGTTGAGGAGGATGTGGAGCAACTGGAACTCTCATACATTTGTAGTAGTGGTACAAAATGTTACAATCATTTTGGAAAACTGTTTGCCAGTTCCTTACAAAGTTAAACATACATCTACCCTACAACCTAGCAATTACAATCCTAGGTATTTATGCAAAAGAAATAAAAACTTATGTTCACAAAATATCTTATATTGCAATATAAAAAAACTTACATTGCACAAGTAGGTTTATAGCAGTCTTATACAGAATATGAAAAAAGGAGAACCAACACAAATATCTAGCAACAGGGGGATTGATAAACAAATTAGGATGTATGGAACAAATTATGATGTATGAAACACTAATAAGTAATTAAAAGGAACAAACCACTGTTACCTGAAACAACTAGAATTAATTAAAATAGCATTATGTTGAGTGACAGAAAACAGATATAAAGATACTCTGTGACTGCATTTGTATAAAGCTGCAGAACAGCTAAAGTAATATATGGTAATAGAAATTGGACAAATGGTTTCTTCAGGAGGGAATGAGGTAGGGTTTGAATTGATTGTAAAGGATTAGGAGAGAACCTTCTGAGATTATGGAAATATTTTGCATAGTAGTAACATGGGCAATTACAATAGTCAAAACTCATTTAATGTACCATTTAAGACCTGTACATTTTACTGTACCTAAATTATAACCCCCCAAAAATGTTTTACCTACTGATACATGCAACAACATGGAAAATTCTCAAAAACATGATGTTCAGCAAAAGCCAGACACCAAAAAGTATATTTTGTGTAAATATATTTATATGAAGTTTAATTGCATGCAAAACTAGTTTATGGTGATAGAAATCAAAACAGTGGTTGCTTACAGAAGGGTGGGGTTGGCTGGAAGGGAGATTTTCTGTGGTGATGAAAATTTTCTATATCTTGATTGTGGTATTGGTGACATGGTATAACTATTTATCAAAACTCATCAAATTATATACTTTTGATGTTTGTTTTTTAATATATGTAACTTCACTAAACATAAAGTTTTTTATGCCCATCCAAACTGACAAAAATGTAGCAAAAGTGTAGGCAAATGAGCACTCATATATTATCCCACAGGAAATGCAAATGTATAAGCCTTTTCAATGAGTAATCTGTCACCTATATCTATTAACATTTAATACTAAAGTTCTCTATTAACATTTAACACTTAATTTAAATGTTAAATTAACATTTAGCACTTAGCAACCCTACTCCTAGAAAACTATTCCATACATATCCCCAGAATGTAAGGGCATTTGAACAATAATACTCATTGAGACAGTGTTAATAATAACAAAAGGAATGTGAACAAATGAATGTCCACAATTAAGGAACAGCTGAGTACATTATGGCACATTTGCCTCCATGGACCGTGATAGCACTATTAAAATGATTAATTAGAGGCCCGGCTGAGTGGTGTGTTGGTTAGGAGTTGGCTTGGGACGCCAGCTCTGAGCGGCAGGGCCCCAGTTCAGATCCCACATATGAGGTCTAGTGACACTGTGCCCTCTATAGCTAAGATGGTGAACAACAGCTCAACCTGGAGCTGGGCTGCTGTGAGTTGCAGTGGCACAGGCTGCTGTGGGACTGGCCAGCTGGCGTGAGCTGCCGTGAGCCGCCGAGACTGGCCGTCCAATGGCCGACAAACGACTGCCTTAGCCCAGAAGAGCGCAATGATCATACCAACATGGGCTAGTGAAGCAACATCCTCCACAACTAGACTGAAGAACAAAAGGACTGTAACTTGTCTGTTTCCCTTCCTCGATTCCCCAATGCCATTCCCTCCCCCAATTTCCCAATAAAATCATTAAAAATACCAAAGCTAGGGCTGGCCGAGTGGTGCGATGGTTAAGAACTGGCTTGGGACGCCAGAGGGCCCTGGTTCAGTTCCCACATATGAGGGACAGTGACACTGCCCTCTACAGCTAAAATGCTGAACAACAGCTCAACCTGGAGCTGGGCTGCCGTGAGTCTCCGGCAACGGCGCAGGCTGTAGCCCCTGCTGCAGTGGGTTGCCATGGGCTACCATGTGTAGCCACAGCCAGCGTGAGCAGCCAACAGCTGCCGAGAGCAGCTGTCCAGAAGCCGGCGACTGATCTGCCTCACCTAGGAATAGCGCAATGATGGTGCCAACTTGGGCCAGTGAAGCAACGTCCTCCACAACTAGATTGAAGAACAAAAGGACAGCAGCTTGTCTGTTCTCCTTACCCCAATTCCCCAGCACTGTTCCCATCCCCCCAATTCCCCAATAAAAATCTTTAAAAAAAAATACCAAAGCTAACAGTGAAGTACAGTATGGGGACTATAGTCAATAATATTGTAATAATTATGTATGGTGACAGATGGCTACTGGACTTACTGGAGTGATCACTTTGTAGGTATATCAATGTCTAACCACTATGTCATATACCTGAAATTAATGTAATATTGTATGTCAATTGTTATTGAAAATTAAAATTAAAAAACTACAGAAACAAGGCCAGACGAGTGGCTCAGTTGGTTAAGAGCTTGCTCAAGAGTGTGAGCTCTGAGCAATAGGGTCGCCAGTTCGATTCTCAGCCAGAGCTGAGCTGCCAATGGCTGCCAACAGGTGGCAGGATGGCTCAGCTAAAACAAACAAAAAAAACCCTACAGAAACTGTACCTGCCTCACAGGGTTGTTGTAAGGATTAAATTAGTTATTATTTGAAAGCACTTAAAGTAGCGCTTGGTACATAGTAATATACATGCTCTTTAAATAAATGAATAAACAGATAAAGTAATAGATGTCTTTACAGACCTATCCATACAAATGTATTTTTACATAAGGACAAGTATGTAATATTAAAACTGCTTTGTTCTTGACTCCTCCTCCTCTTTCGCCCCCTCCACTCATATTAGTAACTGCTCCTCTCTGTGGTAACTCACATCAGCAATGCAATATGTTTCCTACCATATAATCCTAAATGAGCACACATTAGATTTGTGTACTTACACACAAATATTGCATGCTTTTGTTGTTGTTTTGCAAAAATTAAATGATATTTTACACAAGTTTTTCTCCATCTACACTAAACATTAAATGATATTTTACACAAGTTTTTCCTCAATCTACACTAAACTGTTGAAATCCCTTCAAGATAATGGGTACAACTCTACTTAATCATTTTGTTTTCTTTTTCTTTTAAAAAATTATTTTTTTTTAAGATTTTATTAGGGAATCAGGGAAGGGGAACAGACAAGTAGCTGTCCTTTTGTTCTTCAGTCTAGTTGTGGAGGACGTTGCTTCACTAGCCCATGTTGGTATGATCATTGCGCTCTTCTGGGCTGAGGCAGTCATTTGTCGGCCATTGGACGGCCAGTCTCGGCGGCTCACGGCAGCTCACGCCAGCTGGCCAGTCCCACAGCAGCCTGTGCCACTGCAACTCACAGCAGCCCAGCTCCAGGTTGAGCTGTTGTTCACCATCTTAGCTATAGAGGGCGCAGCATCACTGGCCCATATGGGATTTGAACCGACGGCCATACTGCTCAGAGCTCACTCTCGCAAGCCAACTCTTAATCAATGAGCTACTCGGCCGGCCCTAGTTTTGATATTTTAAAGATAAGGAAACTGAGGCACAGAGAGGTTGCCCACAGTCATATGTCTAGTAAGCAGCAGTTCAGGAATTTGAACCCAGCCATTCTGGTTCCAGAGTCTATGTTTCTGTTACATTATGCTCCTTCTCTGTTTAATAAAAAGTAAATCAGCCATCATGCTACTGCATAGCAACCTCCAATAGATTGACACTGCACTTAGCAGACAATTCTAACTCCTTTGATGACCTTTAAGGACCTTCATGATCTGGTCCCTGCCAAACTCTCTATAGACACCCGGCCGCACTGATCCCTGTCTCTTTTTTGATAGGACTGTTCTGGGTCCTATTCCCTTGCCTCTTCCTCAGGTCACCTCCTGGCTTGCTCTGTCACATCCTTCAGATCTTAGTGTAATGTCCCTTCCTCAAGGGGTCTTCCCTGACCACCTATATAGGTAGGTCTCCCCTACATTTCTCTACCATAACATTCCTTTTATCTCCTTTATTGCATTTAATGCACCTTGTACTTATTTTCATGGACTATTTGTTTACTGTTTGCAGGGACATTTTTAGTCTTGGCCTCCACTGTATCTCTGTACTTAGCGCAGGGCTTGGTTAACAGTGGGTACTCCAAAGCATTTATTGAATACATAGATACATGAATGAAAGGCAATACTGAAATGAGCAAGAGCTTGGTTCCAGAATCAGATAGACCAGGGTTTGACTTAATCTTCCGATCTTGGGAGACTTGTGAAACCTTGAAACATGTTTTGTCATCTGTACTAGGGAGATAATAATAGTATCTACCTCCTAGGGTTGTTGTGAGGATTAAATGAGATAACGTATCTACCAGGCACATTGTTAACCCTCAGCGTATCATAGCTGTCATTATTATTGTCATCACTGTCATCATTCTCAGGCTGCATCACAAGTGACCATCTAGCCTGTGGGTTGACAACCCTTGGGTCAGATCCTATCCCTGCTCCAATCATCTTAACCTGGTAGGTAGAGCTCGAAGAAGACCTTCTAACTGAGCCTGTGGGTGAGGGCATGATTGTCATGCCCTCAATAGTGCTTAAAGCCAGGAACATTTCCCATAGAGCCTCTTTCCCCTTCTTTCTTGCTTTTCTCAGCCTTTCTCCCAGTCCCTTCTCTTTGTATTGCTCTTAATACTGGCTGAATTGAACCAATCCTTTCTTTGCTCCTTTTCTGCCACTGGAAAGCATCTTCAGCAGTATAAGGGATTCTGTTCGCAGGGTAACTTAGCAGAAACAGGTATTTGATGCTGTGTTAGATAGGTTAACCAGACTTCGGAACACATAGTGGCTTAATCATAGCTCAGAACTGATAACCTCTTGTTTTCTCCTTTTCCTGGGTCACAGGAAACGCTTGACTACTCCACCCTTCTCACTGGTTGCTGGCAGAAAACACTGATGTGGATCAATACAGAGTATTTGTAGAAGACAGGTGAAAAAGAAAATGCAAATAGGGGCCAAACTATTTTCACCAGTGGCATACCATTGGAAATTGGAAAATAAGGGGGAGAACAGGAAGCCTTGATTGCCTTGTGTTTATTCAAGGTGAGAGGGCAGAAGCTAGTTCTTCTCTAGAGATCAGCTGGAAGAGACTTCCTGGAAAAGTACCCAATTATCCAGGCTCATGTCTGCCAACTGCCAAAAGCCTTGCTGCCTCCGGTCCTGCTGAACTAACTTGTAGTTATCTGAGCATATTGTCTTGACTGTGTGATGCTGTCCTCTCTTCCAGGAATGGCTTTTCTACCCCCTGTTACCTTAACGGTCTCAAGAGCTCCTGCCCTCTATAGCTGTCCCAACACAGTTCCTGACACATTATAGGCATCTTGCAAATGCTTGTTAAATGAATTATGGATATTCAGAAACTCCTTGGTCCATATAGAGATTGTATTCAGGGGAGGAAAAGACAAATGTTGGGTACATACAAAGGATGTCCCACAGTGGGGGTGAGTCTTGGGAATTAATTATTCTCAAAGGTGATATAAGCTAATAAAAGAAATATGTTAAAGGAAAGGCTGGACATAGACTTGGAGGATAGTTGCATCCTGAGTGACAGAGGGGTCCAGCTTGAGCTGGCCAGGGCTAGGGGAGGGGTGATTGGAGATTGTGCCCGGTACTGGAGTCTGGCAGAGGGTAAGTGAGTGGGGCTAATCTTCAGCTCTGTCTGTATTAGACAAGAAGTCAAGCTGTATACCCTGGGGAAGGGCTGTGACAGCCCCAAAATGGGGCACTTTGTTCTACCTGGTTACCCTGGAGCTACTGAGTTCTTGTGATTTGCACAAAGTCCCAAGCTAGTGTTGGCCCCGGAGGAGCCACATTTTGATACTTTTTACACTGGTGTTGTCAAGAAGCTGTTGTCCTCTTCCACATGCGTGTCACCACTGGAAACAGTATGGGACCACTGACTCTTCTGTGATAGCAATGCTTGTATTTCTCTCTCTCTTTCTCTCTCTCTTTCTGGCTTTCTCTGTCTCTCTCTCTCTCTCTCAATGGAATCCTATTTGATGGGTGAAGGGAAAAGGATTTTCCATGTTGACCTAGGTAGCTGCCCTCCACAAATTCCCTTTTCTCTCATTCTTCCTTGATGGTTAAATTTAAAAGCATCCCCTAAAGAAGCTCTTGGACCGTCTTCATCTGGAGGTCTTTTAAAGGGGATTCCTATCTTTTCTAAGACGATGTCAGTCAAGTTATGCTTAAATTTAAAGAGATATACTGACCAATTCATGTCTCTTACAACCCTCTATTATTATCTGATTCTGGGATTTTAAATTTACATGTACTGAATATTCATATATGCAATCAGCTTTGATTGTTAGGGGACAGAGTATGTATATTGACTGGGTTAGTGGCCCATTCACAATCACTTTTGATTTCAAGTTCTTATTAAGATAATCACAGACTCTGCTTAATTAATCCCTTTGTTGAAATTATTACTATCAGTGTTTATTCCTACATGGGAGTTAATGCAAGGATCCTTTTCTCATGCAAAGCAGTGTTCCCCCACCCCCACCCCCCACCCCGGACCCCTTTCTCTGATTACCAGTACAGGAAGAAAGAAGACAAGTAAGACCTTATGTATTATTCGGAAGGGGATGCTGTTTGTGAGAGGCACGTGCTGTGGCAAGAAGACAGAGCAGGTGGCGTTCAGTGAACCAATATTCATTGAGTGCAACTACTACAGCCCTGGCTGGGTGTTCTGGGTTCAAATACTAGTTCAGTCACTCAGTAGCTATGTGACCTGAAGTGACTAACCATCCCAGTTTGCCCAGGACTACGCAAGTTTTGGCACTGAAAGTCCAGCATGCCAGGAGACCTCTTAATCCTGGAGAATCAGGGACAGTTGGTCACCCTGGCTAAGATGCCTGCGCTTATCTGTAAAGGTGGGAAGTTGATTCTTTTTTATATCATGAGTTTGGTGTGAGGGTCAAATGGATAAGGTGAAAGAACTTTGTAAGTTGTAGACTGCCTTATAAGCACAAAGTACTATTGGTTTTCCCCCCGAGGTACATGCAGCAAAGGGCTTGGATCTAGAACTGGATTTTCACACTAATGGGAAGGCAGGTATTGAGGGGTAGGGTGAACCCCAGACTCATCAGGTATTAGAATAAGTTCCCACTGACTTCAAAGTTTGGTGCCCCAAGGGGGTTGGCAATACCACATCAGAATCCTGCAGGCAAACTGGAAAGATATCCAAACAAAGCGTCAATGGGCTTCCGGTGTATTCTCAAGAGCATTAATTTGCAGTAGATAGATTGGGGCTGAGAGTTTGGGAATCTCTGTAGGAGGGGACTGGCAAAAGCAGTCCAGGTAGACGAGTAGAGGGACCTGGGTGTTGGGTCAGTACCTACAACATGACCAGGACCAAAACAGAGCCCTGTTATCAGACCGACACCCACAGTTGGGGATGTGCCCTTAGCCAGGGTGACTCAAAGGCGGGTCCACAGAAAGGGGACTGAGGCTGGAGGTAGGAAGAAGGGTCTGGGAAAGGAATAAGAAGCAGAAAAGTGGACTTTACAACTCTGCTGGGACAGATCTCTGCAGGGTTTTACTATCTTCTTACAGAGTTTGATATTCCAGGGTAGCTAACGTCTACATACTCCCAACTCTGCCTTTATTCATATTACTTTTTGAAAGTCTTCTTGTTACCTTTCTGCTTATTTTTTATGATATTCAATACATTTTCAGTAAGTGCTTATCATATGCCAGATCTTGGGAACATTTACCAAACACCTGTCATGTGCTATGTCATGGAGCCTATGAGGCAGGTATTACTGTCTCCATTCCACAGGGAAAATGAGGCCCAAAGAGGCTAACTAACTAACATTAGTTTACACAGTACATCATGGGGTTGGGATTTGAACTCAGTGCTGCTTTATTCAAAGCCCATGGTCATTCCAGTCTAGGATCCAGCTTCTCAATTTGAGCCCTCAAAGGTTGAGTTTATGAGTCACCCTTCCAGTGTATTCTCTCTTCCACACCTTGGGTTACAACTTTTTCTTTTAAGCATGTATTGTTTCTCTCCCTTTCCTAAACCACCATAACTATAAACTTCTCACTTTGATCCAAATCATCATCAGTCCAGAAAGTACTTTGAGGCAGTGCCACTCACAGTGCTGGTCTGTCAACTGTTTGTTACGGGTCCACAAAGACATGACACCTGGATCAGAATGTGAACCAAATATCTCACTGAGCTGTTTGGTTCAACTGACACTTCCCGCCCCCCCCCCCCCCCAATGCAAGACTTTCTTGATGAAGGAAGAACTGCCTTTGGTTTGCTTTCTGGCACGAGTTCCTTATCTCATAACGATCAGTCAAAACAGGTGGAGGGCTGACATTGGTCCAGAAATGGGCACTGACCCAAGAACAACACTTTGAGTTGAGTAATGCTGCTAAGTTAACATCACGTCTGTCTCCTTCTCCCTCACTGCTGTCAACTCTGGATTATGGCAAGAGCCTCTCAGCTGGTCTCTCTGCTTCCAGTCTTTTCCTTCAAGGCGTTCCCCACTTCTTTGCCAGAGAAATCGTTCTATCACACATATCTGTTTGTAACACTCCCCTACTTAAAACCCTTTAACAGCCCCCACTGTCTCCCAATGAAGTCCAAACTCTGCGTGGGACCGGAGGCCTTTTGTGACCTGGCTCTGGTACTCTTGCCAGCTTTCTTACTTTCTTACTCTTGCTCCTGCTCCTAGGTTCCAGTTTTACTGAATTATATGTAGCTCCCCAAATAGGCTATGCGCTCTCTTCCCAATTTTCTATATATTGCCCTCCTTGCCCTTGTTGTCCTATTCTCCTCTCTTCCCTTCTCTCTCTCTCTCTCTCTCTCTTTCTAAGAAATTTTTTTATGAGGCAAAGCCACGCCCTGGTCCCCACAGGGGTAAAGCTCACTTTGATGTCAAGAATGTCACATACAACTGAACTGACCAGTACAGAGAAGAACTAATAATAGAGCATCAGGCACTAGCAGCTCATAACAGTCATGAAGACTTTGGGAGTAGAGGAGGGTGCAGTGAGAAAGAAGTAAAACTTGACATTTTTGAAATCATTTCACACAGGAAAGCATCAGCGGGCTACAGCACCGAGGCTGGGAAAGAATAGGGGACGTGATGGGCGAGATCAGCTTTAGGAACAGTTTTCACTGCCTTAAGGAGAACAGGACGGGAGCCACACACAGAAAATGTACTTTCCAACGTGCAAATTCAATCAACACCAAACAAGAGTTCTGGACAGTCCCCTGTGTCCTGAAGCGTCACTCCCACTGTCTGCTACTGGGCTTGGACTTCTACCATTGGTTATTCATTGTATGGATTAAGGCTTTAGGAGTCCAGGAGCCCCATGTTAAAGTACGTATTCTCCTGGCACAGCTGTTATTTTGTGTGTCATCACCAGTCAATGGGGGGTGGCTTTCTATAGCCCTGAAGTGTCCCCCCAGGACCAGGATGAAAGAGCATAAGGCTGATTAGCTATGTCTGCAGAGCTCATGGTACTGGAGAGCTATGCATTTGCCATCATGTACTAAGCAATTGTAACAGGTGTAATAATGTGGAAATGCCTCCTGATTCATATTCTCTTATCAGCACACCATTTATTCTCCCTATGCCCCATCTGCCATTACAGCTAAAGAAAGCTCCTCCAAAATGAGAGGATGCAAAGTCCTTCCAGAGAGGCACACACACGCTCACCCTGTCACCCGCACACATTCACCCTGCACACACACATATGTTTACCTTGTCACATGCACACATTCACCCTGTCACATGCACACATTCACCCTGTCACACACACATGTTCACCCTGCACACACACACACACACACACACACACACACATTTACCCTGCACACATGCACATGTTCACACTGTTACATGCATGTTCACCCTGAACACACTGTTACATGCACGTTCACCCTGAACACATGCACACATTCACACTGTCAAATGCATGTTCACCCTGCACACATGCACACATTCACCTGTCACACACATGTTCACCCTGCACACATGCACAGGTTCACACTGTCACGTGCACACGTTCACCCTGTCACATGCATGTTCACCCTCACACATGCACAGGTTCACACTGTCACATGCACACATTCACTCTGTCACACACATACATTGACCTGGCACACATGCACACGTTTACTGTCACATGCACACGTTCACCCTACACACACGCACACATTCACACTATCACACACATGTGTTCTCTCTTTTTACCTGGCCAATCACTACCAGAGCCACAAGGAACTCCAAAGAGGGTATGAGAGTAGAGGTAGGATTGGAAAGATTTTGTTTCAATGTTGTCTGAATAGGTGGAGTAGAGCAGGGAAGACTATGCCTGGAGTATGCAGGAGATATTCTAGAAAGCTGGGCAATAATTACCTGAGTGGGGCAAGGAAATTAAGGAAATGGTATGGACATAGGGTTTCCAACAAAACAGTGTAGGTGCTCACTGGTGATAAATCACAGGTAGAGTGTCTCATTTTGCAAAGAAATGTAATGCACTATGGTAAACAAACAGTTCTACAGAGAAACTCCCTTGTGGAACTCTGGAAGTAGTCAAACAGCTGGGAGGATGTCTCTCCTTTGACTGTCAAAGTACTCATAATTCCAGTAGGCTTTAAAGCACTATTTGAAAGGAAGAATTGACTACAGTTAGCCTGGGGTAAGGGTGATGGGCTTGGCAGGCTGGTAGAGGAAGCAGTTCAACTTCATCCATTCCCTCCTTTCACACACTCAGAGTGTGTGGGCTGTGGACAGTGAGTATGTCAGGCTGAAGAAATACTCAACAGCCCTGGGGGGAGAGCATAGTTCTTCTCCCTTTTCCAGGACGGACAAGGCAGACTGAGGGTCAGTCTCCCTGGCCTTTGTTTGCGTCTGAAAAGAGCAATTTTCAATGGGAAAGACATCATTCCTCTTTTTTACTTCCTTAGATATAGTGAAGTGTGTGCCCTTTTCCCACTTTGGGGAGGCTAAGATCTATTAAAATCTGCAAATTGCCTCCTTTAAGAAAACGTTGTTATAAAAGGATTAGCTTCCTAGCAGGTGTTTAGTCTGATGCTTAGAAAGACACAAATAGGACTTTACCCATTTTATGTTATCTCAATGTTCTATAAAGATTAACTCACTCATCCTCATGGCCTGATTGTGGGGATTGTTATCCTTTTCTGTCAGCCATGGAATCGAGACACAGTGCTGCACTGAGGGGCCTAGCCTGAGGCTGTGCAGCTGGTGGATGGAGAAATCAGGACTCTCCTGGCAGGCTCACGGGCACGCTTCCTCTCTGAGGTAAGGAGATGCCTTGGGCTTCTGTCGAGATAGCTGGCACAGCCTGAAGAGAGCTACTAGAGGCCCGGAGACTCGGGAAGAGGAAAAAAATGAGAAATGTGTGGTAATGCAGACAGCAGCTGGGTTGAAGTTTGCTTTCCAGAGTTCTGTGACAGCCATGAAAACCATAGTCAAATTAATAATGCTAATAACATTGTAATGGGATGCTTAAGCAATTTGTATGTAGAGTACCTGAATAGTTACAAAGTGTTGCAGTGATTGTTATACCATTGCTTTATATTTGTACAGTGCCTGCCAATTCTGAAAGCACTCTCACATGTACAATTATGTCCCATGATAGTTCTTTGAAGCAAGTACGTAGATTTTATAGGCGGAATTGTATTACCCCACAAAATTTATATGTTGAAACCCTAACTCCAGTAGCACAGAATGTGACTGCATTTGGAGATAGGGCCTTTAAAGAGGTGATTAAGTTAAAATGACGTACTTAGTGTAGGCCCTAATCCCATCTGACTAGTGTCCTTATAAGAAGAGTATTTTGACACAGAAAGAGACACCAGGGACCTCCACACAGAGGGAGACCATATGAGGACATAGGGAGAAGGTGGCCATCTGCAAGCCAAGGAGAGAGGCCTCAGAAGACCAATTCTGCTGACATCGACTTCCAGCCTCCAGAACTGTGAGAAAATTTTTGTCATTTAAGCCACCTAGTTTGTGGTATTTTGTTACGGCAGTCCTAGCAAACTAATACAGTAGACTATTTTTAAACATTCTTAAACTTCTTAGAAGGACTCATTCCTAACCAGAAAATGTGCTTATTAGTCAGAAAAGTTTCATATTGTCTCACTAATAATAACATTAGAAATGGCTCATGGGCCTCAGGGATAGAAAAAGATAGTCCAAGGAATACAATCAATAATGTTGTAAGCATTTCTTAGGGAGCCAGATGGACCAATGCCCTTTTGGGGAGTCCACTTCATAGTTGATGTGGAGGCCTTACCAACGCATTGTATTTCTGAAACTGATGTTGAATAACACTGTATGTCAACTATAATTATATATACATATAACCTCGGGACACGGAGTAGAGTGCGGGAACGGATTCAATGGAATTGTAATAGATAAGCATGATATGGGGGTGGGAGGGCAGTGGATGGGGGGTGGGGGGTTGTTACTTTGTGAGGGTGAAAAGGGTAACTATTGCATTGTTCTGTACACCTGAAACTAACAATAAATAAATAAATTAAAAAAAAAAAAAAAAAAAAAAGAAATGGCTCATGCTTACTGAGTCCTCCCTGTGTGCCAAGAACTGTTTTAAATGTTTCTGTAAAACCCCTCCAAATAAATAAATCGGGGAAAAGGAACAGTTCCTCCTTACAGTAGAATTCATATTAATATAATAAACATAGAAGGAATGAGAGAAATATAAGGTCACCATTGGGCAAACACCACAGTGATAATTGCTGAAGATAAGAATCATCAATGGGTACTACAATTAGTGGGTGAGGAGAAATAGAATATTTGCATAGTCTCAAAGTATCTCCCCACAAGATATTTACTAATTACAAAATGGAAAAATAGTAACTTTACAGTGGAGAGGACCCCCCATATGCCACCTTATCCCAGTGATCAAGGTTAACCTAACCAATAAGAAGACATATCAACATCATTGTACCCCCAGAAATAATGTACGGAGAAGGGCACAACATTATTTCTGTATATCCTTGCCAAAAAGGCATAACCTCAATCTACTCATGAGAAAACATGAAGAACATTTTGTAAATAACTGGCCAGGATTTTCCAGAAGTATCACAGATTGGAGGGGATGAAGAAGACATGCTACCTAGATTCAAAATGGGCTCCTGAATTGGATCCTGGGCCAGAAAAGAGAAATCAGTGGGAAGACTGGTGAAATTCAAACAAGGTCTGTAGATTTAGTTAATCAGTGTCCTGTTTTTGGTAATTGGACTACGTTTATGTAGGATGTTAACATCATAGGTGGGTGAAGGTCATATAGAAACTCTACAATTTTTGCAACTTTTCCAGAATTCTAACATTATTTTAAAGTAAAATATTTAAAATAACAAATCCTCTGCAGTAGGTGCTATCATTATTTTCTTTATGTTTGTTTGTAGTCATAAGCTTTTATTATACTTAATGCAGAAACAACTTCCAGTTTTACTCTACATACTTTTTAGTTATCAGGATCCCAAAATACATTAAATGTGTTTTTCGTGCAACAATTCTATTAGTGGTTCTTGAAATCTAATGCTGAGCTTTAGTTTTTAAAGGCAGGAACAAAAACGGTGACCCATATAGAAGAAAAATGCTTTCACACTTTTTATTTACTGCAAGCGAGTCAGCGTCCAGTTAAAGTTGTCTGTAAAGCTCAGGATGGTCGTTCACAGTGAGACTTGGATGTATTTATGTGGTCTTCCCAGCCTTCTGCAGATAAGTGGAAATGTTAAAAGTTGTCTCTCCGAGGGCTCCGTAGGCAGCGGCGTCTGCACCTGCGCACAGGGCGGGCCCAGGAGGGCGGCGCTGGCCCAGCTCCATAGCTGGTGAGGCCAGGGCCCTCACAGATGGCAGGAGATGAAGAAGGACTGGACGTGCAAGTGCCGGCCAGAGTGCCGGTGGGCCCCGCAGTGGTACCTGCGGCTGGTCCTACACCCCAGGGCCTTCCGGGCGTCCTCAGACGAGCGCAGGCCCCGGAGCCTTAGTATTTCCTTATTCGCAGGTGAAGTGAATTGCTCAGGGTCACCCAGCTTGTGAAGGGTGAGGCCATGGGGTACCCAGGCTGTCCGAGTCCAGCGCTCATACCGAAATATCCCTTTACAAACAGCTGAGACATGTGAAAGCTAGGGAACGGTACACAGCAGAAAATAAGCACTCACTGTGGAGTGCAGGCTCTGTGTGTCATGGGAGGCCAGTGGAGGGGAAAATGCACTTCGGCCGGTATAATTGAGGAAGGAAATGACATTTAATCTGGGCCTTCAAGAGTGAGAAAACAAAACAACACACACACACACACACACACACACACACACACACACACACACACACATACAAAACGGAGAACACTGTAGATAGAGGAATGACTTGGGAAAAGTTATAGATGGAGGTGAGAAAGCCCAGGTAGTTGAGTGGACCAGTTAGATTGCAATGCTGGAGTTATTGTGTCTAAGAAAGACATTTTAGCGGGGATCCCAGTCTCAAATGCCTTTAGGGGCCATGCAAATGTATGGAAGAGCCTGGAGTAAAACATTAAAGAGTGGTGGGAGTTCTGGCAAACTCAAGGGGACCTGCTCCACATAAAAGCATTTTGGGTTAAAACAACACAGCAAAACCAAATGCTGGCCTAGGCAAACACAATGCTGATGGCCAGATTCTGCCCAAGGGCTGCTGGTTTGAGCCTGCTTTTTGACCTAAGCTAAAGCGTTCTTGCCTGTTACAATAGGGGAAATAGCTTATTAAGAGAATGGAGAATTATAATATTTGGATTTTTTTTACTAATCATTCTCTCTGGGCTTCAAGGCTGTGTAGCCAGATGGGTCAGTTGTTTGATATTAATTCTTTGTTCCACTTTCTGAGAGCTCTGGGCCGTCTGCTTATTGTTGTTAGGACAACTACTGCCACCTAGTGGTCATTGGGCTGCGCCAAAAAAATGTTATGCGTCTGCATTCTATATATGGTGCTTTCCTCACAAATGTTTGTCTTGTGACTCATGCATGCTACAAAATGCCAAGTAAGCTACATAATCCTTTATATGGTGTGGTTGTTAGTAGTGTAAAATTTCACAAATGGTGAGGGTCGTTATGGTCATATCATCAATACTGTAATCATGAGGGTTGTGCTTATTAATTTGGTGTCTGGTTGGTACTTTTGCTTTCCCCCTGATATGTGCTTGTATTAATGATATCCCTTTGGCATAGCTGTGGAAGTTCAACAAGTATCTGAGATGCTGTGTTGAAAGGAATACATGTTAGAGAAGGCATGGACAATGAACACTGAAGAAAGAATCAGGAGATTTAGGTTTATTTGTTAGTTGTGTGACTTTGAGCAAGTCACTTGGCTTCTCCAGGTATTAATTCTGGCTGCTAAAAAATGTGGGGTGTAAAGGTTCTGCAGGTCTCCAGTCAGATCCCATGGAAGGTGTCCTCTGGGAAACTTTGTGGGATTAGAAATCCTAGTGGATCTTTGCCTGGGGGTGGGAATGTGGGTGGGGGTGGGGTGACTAGGTTAAGCCTTAGCCTGCTCCAACCAGAACAGCTCCACTACAGAAAATTACTTTTTAAAAAATTATTTTTGAATAGGTGATTCATGCATATGATTTAAATTCAAGAGATGCAAAGGATATGTAGGGAAAAGCCTCTTTGCTAACCTATCCCCAGTTTCCCGCCTTAGAGGAAACCAAAGTCACAATCTCTTGTCTATCTTTCTAGACAGCCCTCCCCTCCCCCACTGCCTCACCTTTTTCTTGTTAACATAAATAGCAACATAGCATACCATTGTTATGGAGTCTTTCATTTTTATCTTTTTATATATTGGAGTTTCATATAAAATTTCTCTATACTGAGACTATCTACCTATCTATATAAACTGTTTGGCTTATCTATAAATTTTTTCACGAGGGCATCTTATGACTCATAAACCTACATTTTTTATTTGATGTAAAATGAATGATTCATGGACTGTGGCTGTGCAGAGACAGAAAACGATTTGAACTTGCCCTTGGTGCCAGGCCTCTGAGAGACAGGAAGAAAGCTAGCTCTGCCTTGTACGATGTTTTTGGCTGTGGGCTGTTTGGCTGCTGTAAACCCTAATGGTGATCCAATTAGCAAAGCCTGGGGGGAGCACCTGGAAGACACTGCTTAGCCACTGGGGATATCAACAGCAGGAAGAGCAACCTGAAGAACTGGGAAGGACAGAGCAGAGAGTGAGGACTGGTTAGTTTAGAAATCTTGTTAAGTTTTAAGTTAATGGAGAGGGACTCTGCATTCCATAGATCCCCCTGTTAGATTTGTTTTCTTCCTTTAAACAGGATCAGATTTTCCTTAGACCAGTGGCTTTCAGCCCTCCTTGCATGTTAGACTCAATCACCTGGGAGATTTCAGAAGCTCCCGCAGTCAGCCCCCGCCCCCCAGGGATTCTGATTTAATTTGCCTGGGCGTGTGGCCCAGGACCTGGTATTTTTGGAAAGCGCCATGATTCTAGAGGCAGCCAGGTGATAGCGGAGCTGTGCCGTGATGCAATTCCTCCTCCAACAGGTGCTGGTTCCGGGCAAATGGCCAGGAGTTCCTTCTGGAACTCCTTCCTTGAGTCAACTAGCCTTCCCTTTCGCCCCACTTTTATTGCATCATCACTGTCCGAGTTGCTGCCTCTTTTGGTCTTCATCAGTCTCCTGAGCATATAAAAACCCTTCAGGCAGCCTGAGCTAGAAGCAATTTAAAAAAAAAAAGAGTTTTATTGAGAAATATAGATAACATACAACATTATATCAGTTTTAGGGGTACACCATAGTTATTCAACATTTATATGCCTAAAGAAGTGATCACCATAAATCCAGCAATTATCTGAAACTGTACTATGCTATCACAATATTACTGGCTATATTCCCCATGCTGTATGTACATTATATCCCCATGACTTATTTGTTTTATACCTGGAAACTTGAACCTCTTATTCCCCTTTACCTTTCCCCCCCTTTAAAAAATTTTCAATTATAGTTCACATTCAATATTATTTTATATTAATTTCAGGCAGATAGCATAGTAGTTAGACATTTGTATAATTTAAGAAGTGATCC
Organism: Hipposideros armiger; assembly: GCF_001890085.2. Lineage (NCBI taxonomy): Eukaryota > Metazoa > Chordata > Mammalia > Chiroptera > Hipposideridae > Hipposideros > Hipposideros armiger. The sequence continues at coordinate 588,348 of NW_017731913.1, read as the reverse complement.
CCCTGACTAGTCTAGTATTCACCTGACACTATACATAGGTTATTACCATATTATTGGCTATATTCCATGTGCTTTACTTTAAATCTCCATGACTATTTTGTAACTACCTGTATGTATACTTCTTTTTTTTATTAAATTATTTTTTATTATGAAATACACATTTTTTAGAATTAGTTTCAGCTGTACAACACAGTGCAATAGTTATACTTTTTACCCCTCAAAGTGACAACTCCCTTCCCCCAATCCGCTGCCCCATTTCCCCCCAATATCATACATATCTATTACAAATGCCTTGACTCCACTCCCACACTATACTCCACGTCCCATGTGTATGTATACTTCTTAATCCCTTCACCTTTTTCACCCTGTTCCCCAACTCCCCTCCCACCTCTCACCCTGATAAATCTAGTATCCAATTGATACCATAATACATAGTATTATGTATTATTATTCCTTATGCTATGCCCTACATCCCCATGGCTACTGTGTAACAACCAATTTGTACTTCTTTTTTTTTTTTTTTTTTTTAAAGATTTTTATTGGGGAATTGGGGGGATGGGAACAGTGCTGGGGAA
>NW_017731913.1:580868-586638 GCF_001890085.2 Hipposideros armiger | reverse complement strand
TTGATAGATATGTAGTTATTCCCACTTTATTCATATTTTTGGTCTTTCTTTTTTTTCCATCTTAAAGAAGTCCTTCTAACATTCCTTATAATACTGGTTTGGTGGTGATGAACTCCTTTAGCTTTTTCTTGTCTGGAAAATTCTGTTTATTGATTCTAAATGATAGCCTTGCTGGGTACAGTAGTCTTAGTTGTAGATCCTTGCTTTTCATCATTTTGAATATTTCCTGCCATTCCCTTCTGGCCTGAAAAGTTTCTGTTGAGAAATCAGCTGACAATTTTATGGGAACTCCCTTATCAGTTACTGGCTGTCTTTCTCTTGCTGCTTTTAGGATTCTCTCTTTGTCTCTAACCCTTGCCATTTCAATTATGGTGTGTCTTGGTGTGGGCCTGTTTGGGTTCAGCTTGTTTGGGATTCTCTGCTCTTCCTGTGCTTGTACAAGTATGTCTGTTTTCTTCACCAGGTTAGGAAAGTTTTCAGTTATTATTTCTTCAAAGAGGTTCTCAATCCCTTGCTTTGTCTCTTCCCTTCTAGTACTCCTATGATGTGAGTGTTGTTAGGCTTGGTGTTGTCCCAGAGGTCTCTTAAACTATCCTCATATTTTTTTTTATTCTTTTTTCCTTTTGCTGTTCCAATTGGGTCATTTCTGCTACCTTGTCTTCCAAATCACTGATTCAATCCCCTGCTTCATCTAGTCTACTGGTGATTCCTTCTAGTACATTCTTCATTTCAGTTATTGTATTCTTTACTTCTGACTGGTTCTTTTTTATGGTTTCTATGTTTTTTTTTATCTGCTTAGTATCTCTTTGTTGAAATTCTTACATTAAATTCCTTGAGCATCCTTATAACCAGTATTTTGAACTTTGCCTGTGGTAGGTTGCTTGCCTCCATTTCATTTCGTTCTTTTTCTTGAGTTTTCTCCTGTTCCTTCATTTGGGATGTATTTTTTGGTTTTCTTATTTTGGCTACCTCTCTGTGTTTGTTTCTATGTATTTGATCAGGAGTCGGCAAACTTTTGAGATGGAAAAGCTGCCAGGGGTCAGCAAACTGCAACTTGCAAGCTGCAGGCTCTGATGTAAAATTGAAAATGAAAATAAAACTATCATAGTTTCATTTATAAAATTTTCAAGGGATATGATTCACATAATGGTGATTATGTAAAAATATATTTATGGCTCTTGAATAATTTTTAAATTGTTGTGAGCGACAGGATTGGCTCTTCCAGGGATCGGCAAACTTTTGAGATGGAACATACCCAAAGAGCCACAGTTTGCCGACCCCTGTATTAGATAGATCTGCTACATTCTCTTAGTTTTGCCGGGTGGCCTTGTATAGTAGGTGCCCTGTGGAGTGCTGGCACAGTCTCCCTGGTCACCTGTGTCGGATGCTCCCTCGGAGTGTCTCTTGTGTGGGTTGGGTGTGCCCTCCTGTTATAGTTCAGTCTTATTGCTATTAGCACATCAGTGGGTGGGACTGACCTTCAGGCTGACTGGCTGTGGAGTTTGGCTACATCACAGTTTACAGGCTGCTGTACAGGGGGCTTACCATATGGAGTGGGATTTGCCCCAGTGGGCTCTGGTGCCTACAGAGACTGCCCTTTGTGTGTGCCACTTGTTTGGCTAATTGGATGGTGCTCTGCTGTAGTCTGAAGCCAACATCCATGTTTGTTGGCTCTGGGGCCTCTGGAAAGGGGCTCTGGTGCAGGCCCAGGTCACCCACTGCCTGTGACTGGTTGGGGAGTACCTAGTAGGAGCTACAAAGCAACCCATGGTGGGTCGCTGCCTGTGCTGGACCTGGAGGCACGTGGGAGAGGCCACACTGTGAACTGAGGATGTCTGCCACCAGTACTGGGTCTGGGGTAGCTCTGCAAAAAGCCAGGACACACTGATGCCTGCTATTGGTTGCCAGTTCCAGTTCCTATAAGGTTCAGCTGCTGATACAGCCTCATTCAGTACTAAGTTGGGTGTGGTGGGGTCTCAGTGCATCACCAGGGTGGAAAAAGTGGAGCTCACCAGACCAGTTCTGATTCAGATTTGGCCATGGGTGTGGGGAAGTGCTCAAAAAAAGAAAGATAGCACCTGCCTGCCAACTGCATGGGAGAAAAACCCCATACAGGGAAAATGGCAACTCACTCTAGTCCTCGACCTGAAACCATGCAATTCAGTCTTTCCCTAGATGTCACCGATGACCCCCGAGCCACTGTCCCTCCGCCAGAGCCCAGGGTGAGTGCCTGTGATCGTGTCTGTTCAGGCCCTTTAAGAGGACATCTAGGTTTCCTGCAGCCTTCTGTCGCACCCAGCCAGTCAGAATCCCCACTGTTTTTCATAGCCAGTTATAGTGGGGGCTCCTCTTCCCAGTACCAGTACTCCTGGCTGGGGAGCCTGGTGTGAGTCTGGGGTCCCTTGTTCCTCCATGGGGAACCTCTGTGGCCAAGATAACCCTCCCAATTTTCATCTGCCACCTGGATGTTTGGGGCCAGCCTGTTTGCATCTCTACCCCTCCTACCAGTCTTGTCATGGCTTCTTCTTATATCCTTCGTTATAGGACTTCTGTTCAGCCAGACTTCAGATGGTTCTCCAGGTTGATTAGTCTATAATTTAGTTGTAAATTTTGATGTGTTCATGGGATGAGGTAAGTACAGCATTTATCGCCTCCACCATCTTGGATCCCTCTCTTTTGAAATTCTGGGCTGGAAGCAATTAAATCCTACCCTTCCCAGTTCCTCTTAGATTCAGAGACTAAAGTTACCTGAGTGTTCTGGTCTATCAAGTTCTAGGTCAGTGATTCTTAGACCAGCAGCATCAGCACTACCTGGAAAGTCCTTAGAAAATTGGATTCTTCAGCCTACCCTGGACCAACTGAATCAGAAACTTTGGGGGAGGGGCCAAGCAATCTGTTTTGACAAACCCTTCAGATCATTCTGGTGTATCCCAAGTTTGAGAGCCACTGTTCTGACTAGGACAGGGAATTACATTGTTAGCCTTGAACCACCAATATAGTGGCTTTTAGAATTAATCGTGCTGCTATGGGTACTCTATCTTGAGCCCTCAGTATGTGTCTTGGGTGCCCACAGACTGAGGCAGTCTTCCTCAAATACCCCCATCACTTCCATCCTGTCTTGATGCTGGCAAATAAACTGACTTCCTTCTCCATTTCTCTGCCGTATAGCTCAGCACTCCACTATGCTGGGCTCTTCCCAAACTCAGTCCGTGCACCCCCACTCCTGCCACCTCATCCTGACCCTATGCAAAACCTCTATAATTCCCCGGAGGCAGAAACAGATTTTCTCAAGAGAGCTTCCTGGAAGGGTTTATCTTTATAATCTGTAACCTCCTATGCTAGACTGCCCAGCAGGACAGAGCCTCCTCCTCTCTTGTGGGTCTGCTGATGACTCATTTGCTCCAAAGCCTGATTTCTTACATAATTGGTACTTACTTTACCTCTGCTGAGATATGATCATATCAAGTAAGATGTGATTATCAAGTAATAGGGACTGATTTGTATTTCAACGGTCCTGGAATTGAATGTCCCAGTTGTTGTCCTTCAAAGTACTCATTTCAGGAAGCTGTCCATTTATTCTAATGAGGCTGTCATTGTTCAAAATATGACTGGAAGTGCCCTTCTGGATCTGCTGCAAATCTGAGTCTAATATTTATACTTCTCCACCATCTGGTTTCATCTTCCACTGCGTCTCTCAAGCACCCATTTCTCCAACCACAGAACTATTTGCTTTTTTTTGGAGAACTCACCCTGCATGTTCACATCTCTGTGACCTTGTTATTCTTATTTAGTTTGGAATGTTCTTTTCATTCCTTTCTTTGCTTATTGATTCAATTTATCCTCCAACCACCAGCTAAAAGGCTATTTATCCTACGAAGCCTTTCCCTCTTCCTCAATTCAAAATAATGGCTTGCTCTCTTTTCACACGTCATGGTATTTTGTTTTTGTGGGTATTAAACATGTTTGCTCGAGTAAGTATTGCCTTAAAATGTAAGCTTCCTGATGACAGGGACAGTGGGAACCATCCATTACACTGACAGTGTAAGAAATCAGTAGCTCTCTCTAACAAGTCTCTTAAAGGAATGACATGAGAAAATGAATCTATTTACTTTAATATCACAAAAATGGCATTGTATCTAGTCTGTTCACATACCTTGATCACTAGAGCTAGATTCAAAGGACTTTTAGCTATTTCACACAATCATCCACCTCAAAGGATGAAGACTGGACGCATTTTAGGAATAATGAAAAGGTGTGTGCCTGTGTACTAGCAGCTGGAGCCGAGTATATGCTGCTACTTTGACGCTACTTTGAAGGGGATAACATTCTTTTTGTCTGTTAAATGCCCTTCCTTTTGCTGGACGTATGCCTTCTGTGACATTAATGCTGTGTCTTTTAAAGGGTTTGGAGATTCTGAGGCAGAGATATGCCTGCAAAGTCTAGCACCATCTCAAAAAATAGGGACAGATGACCTCAAGTTCTCTACATTAGTGAGTCTCTGTGGCTATTCTAATTTGTGACCACCAAAAGGGGAATTGGATTTGATGAACCAGGGACCAAAGGAACTCTTGGAAATGCAATCTTGTTGAAAATTTATGCTTCAGCTGGAATGGAGCACCCATTGCCACACTTGGGGTTTTTCATTGCTGTTTTTTCCTTTTCTGTGGGTTGTCTTTTGCGATTGCTTCATGAGTGCATTTTCATCCCCTTATTTTTCTTCCCAGAATCCAAACTGGTCTTGGGCCATGCTTGGTTTACTCACATTTCCAGCTGTCTGCCACACCACAGACGTGCTGTTCTGCCATGGTGAAGAATGCCCTGATGACTGTGGTATCCTGCATTGTGACCTTCTAACTCTTCTCCCAAGTATATGATTCACTATTTCCTGGTGTGGTGCCCACCTCCCCGCCTCCCCACCCCCCCNTGGAGGGCAGTGTTACTGGCCCTCATATGTGGGATCCGAACCGGGGCCCTCTGGCATCCCAAGCGAGTTCTTAACCATCGCGCCACTCGGCCGGCCCCCAATTTGTACTTCTTAATCCCTTCATCTTTTTCACCCACTCCCAACCCTGCCCCCCAATCTGGCAACCATCAAAATGTTCTCTGTGTCTATGAGTTTGTTTGTTTTATTTATTTGTTTATTTTGTTCTTTAGATTCCACGTGTAAGCAAAATCACAATGCATCTGTCTTTCGCTATCTGACATACTTCACTTGACACAATACCCTCCAGGTCCATCCATGTCACCGCAGGTAGAAAGAACCCAATGCCTTTCATGGCCAAGCAGTATTCCATTCTATATATGTACCATCTCCTCTTTATCTGTTCATCCATCGATGGACACCCACGCTGCCTCCACATCTTGGTCATTGTAAACAATGGTGCAATGAACAAATGGACAAATGAACAAACATGTCCCCCTGAAGTAGCATTTTGGGTTTTTTTGGATAAGTACCCAGAAGTGTGATTACTGGGTCCTTCTTTGTCCCTTGTTATATAGCCTTTGTTTTAAAGTCTATTTTGCCTGATATAAGTATTGCTACCCCAGCTTTTTTTTTTCTATTTTCATGAAATAACTTTTCGATCCTTTATTTTCAGTCTCTGTGTGCCTTTCAATATGAAGTGAGTCTCTTATAGACAGCATAGGTAAAGCTTTTGTTTTCTTATCCATTTAGCCACTCTGTGTTTTTGACTGGAGCATTTAATCCACTTACCTTGAAAGCAATCATTGATAGATATGTAGTTATTGCAACTTTATTCATATTTTTGGT
>NW_017731913.1:576300-579585 GCF_001890085.2 Hipposideros armiger | reverse complement strand
CAACTTGGGCCAGTGAAGCAACGTCCTCCACAACTAGACTGAAGAACAAAATGACAGCAACTTGTCTGTTCCCCATCCCCCAATTCCCCAGCGCTGTTCCCATCCCCCAATTCCCCAATAAAAGAATCTTTAAAAAAATATATATTATTTATTTATTTATTTATTTCAGTTACAGTGACATTAAATATTATTTTATATTAGTTTCAAGTGTACAGCACAGTGGTTAGACATTTATATAATTTATGCAGTGATTTCCTCCCAATCAGTCTAGTACCCACCCAGCACTACACATCAGTTGTTGCAACATCGTCGAAACCATATTCTCTATGCTGTACTTTACATCCCTGTGACTATTTTGTAACTACCAATTTGTATGTCTTAATCCCTTCACCTTTTTCACCCAGCTCTCCAATCCCCGCCCACCTCCCCTTTTGGCAACCATCAATTTGTTCTCTGCACCTATGAGTCTGTTTCTGTTTTGTTTGTTCCCTTTATTTTGTTCTTTAGTTCCCACATATAAGTGAGATCAAATGGTACTTGTCTTTCTCAGCCTGACTTATGTCACTTAACATAATATCCTCTAGGTCCATTCATGTTGTCACAAATGGTAAAGTGCATTCTTTTTTATGGCCACGTAATCTTCTGTTGTATAACTTACCATCTCTTCTTTATTTAATTGTCTGTTGATGGGTACTTGAGTTGCTTCCATATCTTGCTATTGTAAATAGTGTTGCCATGAACATAAGGGTGCATATATCTTTTTAAATTAATGTTTTGGATTTCTTCAGAGAAATACCCAGAAATGGAATTGCTGGGTCATAAGGTAGTTCTATTTTTAATTTTTTGAGGCACCACAATTAGTGGCTACACCAATGTGCAATCCCACCAACAATATAGGAGTGTTCCCTTTTCTCTGCACCCTTCACAATTCTTGTAGTTTGTTGATTTATTGATGATAGCCATTCTGACAGGTGTGAGGTGATATCTCATTGTGGTTTTACTTTCCATTTCTCTAATGGTTAGTGACTTTGAGCATCTTTTTATATGTCTGTTAGCCACATGTATGTCCTCTTTGGAGATATGTCTATTCAGGTGGTCTGCCCATTGGTTAATTGTATTGTTTTTTTTTTTTTTTTTTATTTTCTTTTACTTTTTGGTTTTTAACCCCTTGTTAGATGTATCATTGGTGAATATCTTCTCCCGTTCAGTAGACTGTTTTTTTTCATTTTGATGATGGTTTCCTTTGCTGTGCAAANCGCCCCCATCCCCTATTGTATACCAAAAGAAAAAATTTATCCCTCCTTTATAGGAAAGTTTCAATTTCTCCACATGTCTCAGGATTGATTCAAATTCCACTTCTTCCAGGAACACTTCTTCGATACATTCTAGCCCACTGGATCAATTCTTTATTTCACATGGTCTGAGAATTTATACTTTCAATTTAGAAGCTTTGTTTTACAATTTCTTTTGTTGTAATCATTGTGAAGCCATCTTGTCTTATCAGATACATTACATTAGGTAAAGAGATGAAATAAGATCTGATTCCTTGTGTCCTATGGAGTTCTCCCTAAGTCCACCCCACCTGTCAGGTGGGGCGCTGGTGTCTGTGAACACACAGTATTCAGATTGCGGAATAGAAAGTAGATAGTGGTGGGGGGGGGAAGTGTGCTTTGCAAATCATATTTTTTTCCAGCTCATCACACCAAACTGCAAACTGCAGTTGGGTTTTCACAATACTGATCTCTTCTAAGTTAATAAGCTCGGCGTATTGCTTTTGTTGTCCTGGAAATCAGATATTCACCAAAAAAATATTTATTGAGCATCTATAAGCTTTAGAGATTGGTCTAGATTTCCTTCTGGAGCTTTTATTCTATCAGGGGAAGAGAGATCAAACAGAAAAATACCCCCCTCCCTGAATCAATATCTCTCTCTCTCTCTCTCTCTCTCTCTCTCTCTCTCTCTCTCTCTCTCTCTCTCTCTCTCATCTCTCTCTCTCTGTCAACATAACAAATACATAAATTATATGGCATGTTGTAGAATACCATGTATGGCAGGTGTGGGGATGGGGAATGCTGTGGGGATGTTAAGTGGGGTGGGGTGGTTTGTTCATATGAGAAGATTACACCTGAGCGCTGAGGGAGTGTTCAAGAATGAGGGACAAGCCAGTGCAAAGGCTGGAGGGGAAAGCATATTTGGTATGTTCCAGAAACATTGAAGAGGCCAGTATGTCTGGCACAGAGTGACTAAGAGTGACAGAGGCGGACAGGTGTGGTGAGGCCAAGTCATGTCAGGCCTGTAGGCCATTGTAAGGACTCTGACTTTCTTCTAAGAGAGATGGGGACCTACTGGAGAGTTTTGAACAGGCAGGTGACATGATCTGACCAATGTTTAAAAGGACCATTCGGGCTGCGGTGTTGAGAATAGACTGGGGAGTGGGGTGTGAGTGCAGGTGGAAGCCAGGGTGGGTGACAGATACCAGTGAGGAGCCTGCTGGGTACCTCTAGGCTGGAGGCGATGGTGGTTTGGTCCATGGTGATAATGGTGGGGATTAGAAGTTCCAAGTTTCTGGATATAACTTAAAAATGGAGTTAATAGTGTTTTCAGTCAGACTAGATGTGGATGTGAGAGAAAGAGAGGAATCATAGATAAATTCAGTTTTATGGATTGAATAACTAGAAAGATGAAGTTCTCTTCAACTGAGATGAAGAAGTCTATGGGGAGAACAAACGTACTGGGAGTGGATTAGAATTTTAAGATTTCAGATTTGGATGTACTCATATGATGTTTTCAACGTTCTGTTAATTCTAGATAGTTATGTGATACTTGTTTGCCTATATTCATGTAGACTTCATGAAAATCAGTGAAATCCTAGGTGCTTGCCGCATTCTGAACCCTTTCAGCAACCTGAGGGCATTTCCCTCACATACATTGTTACACAGACAGAATAGAGTGGGGATGGACACGCAGGCCATTGGGATTCTGTGGATTAGCACCTCGGACATTCCCAAGTGCAAGAACTCTGTCCAGGGGGAGCAATCCTCATTGGTAGCTACTAACCCATTCATGTTCTTTCCCGTGTGGAAATCCGATGCTAGAGAGAAGGGAGGGAGAGATGGAACAGGAACAACAGAGGAGGAGAATCTTTTTTTTAAAAATTATGGGGCCGGCCGAGTGGTGCATTGATTAAGAGCTGGCTTGGGATGCCAGAGGGCCCCAGTTCGGATCCCACATGTGATGGCCAGTGACACTACCCTCTACAGTTAAGATGCTGAACAACAGCTCAAC
>NW_017731913.1:571214-574312 GCF_001890085.2 Hipposideros armiger | reverse complement strand
GGGCCCTCTGGCATCCCAAGCCAGTTCTTAACCATCGCGCCACTGGGCCGGCCCATTTTGAGTTTATTCTTGTATGTGGCATAAGAAGGTGGTCCAGTTACATTTATTTTTGCATGTATTTGTCTGGTTTTCCCAACACTATTTATTGAATAGACTGTCTTTACCCCATTGTATGTTCATGCCTCCTTTGTCATAGATTAAATGATCACATATATAGGTGTAGATTTGTTTCTGGGCTCTATATTCTGTTCCACTGATCTATGTGTCTGTTTTTATGCCAGTGCCATGCTGTTTTGATAACTGTAGCCGTGTAGTATAGTTTGATATTAGGTAGCATAGCATAATACCTCCAATTTTGTTCTTCTTTCTCAAGATTGTTGTGGCTATTGAGGATCTTTTGTGGTTCCATATAAATTTTAAGTTTATTCTAGTTCTGTGAAAAATGCCATTTCTATTTTGTTAGGGATTGCATTGAATCTATATATTGCTTTGGGTAATATGGACATTTTAACTATATTAATTCTTCCTATCTATGAGCAGTATATGCTTGTGTTTATGTATATCATCTTCAGTTTCTTTCCTCAGTGTATTATAGTTTTCTGAGTACAGGTGCTTTACCTCCTTGGTTAAATGTATTACTAGGTATTTTATTTATGTATTTATTTTGATGCAATTGTAAATAGGATTTTATTAATTTTTGTTTGACAGTTCATTGTTGGTGTATAAAAATGCAACTGATTTCTGAATATTAATTTTGTATCCTGCTACATTACTGATTTCATTTATCAGTTCTAATAGTTTTTTGGTGGAATCTTTGGGGTTCTCACTATATAGTATCATGTCATCTTCAAATAATGACAGTTTTGCTTCTTTTCAATTTGAATGTTCTCTCTCTCTCTCTCTCTCTCTCTCTCTCTCTCTCGCTCTCTCTCTTTCTTTCTCTCTCTCTCTTTCTTTCTTTCTTTCGTTATCTTATTGCTATGGCAGGACTTCCATTATTATGTTGAATAAAAGTGGTGAAAGTGGGTGTTCTTGTCTTATTCCTGATATTAAGGAGAACGCTCTTAGCTTTTCCCTAATGAGTGTGATGTTAGCTGTGAGTTTGTCATGTATGGTCTTTATTATGTTGAGGTATGTTTCCTCTAGTACCACTTTGCTGAGAGTTTTTGTCATAAATGGATGCTGGATTTTGTCAAACACTTTTTCTGCATCTATTGATATGATCATATGATTTTAATCCTTTATTTTGTTTACGTGGTGTATCCCATTAATTGACTTGCAGATATTGAACCAACCTTGCATCCCAGGAGTATATCTGACTTGATATGGGGGTATGATCTTTTTAATGTATTGCTGAATTCGGTTTGCTAATATTTTGTTGAGGATTTTTGCATCTATGTTCATCAGGGATATTGGCCTATAGTGTTCTTTTTTTTGGTAATATTTTTTCTGGTTTTAGAATCAGGATAATGATGGCCTCTTAAAATGAGCCTGAGAACTTTCCCTTCTCTTGATTTTTGGAATAGTTTGAGAAGGATAGGTATTAACTCTTCTTTGAATGTTTAATAAAATTCACCTGTGAAGCCATCTCATCTATAACTTCTGTTTGTTGGGAGTTTTTCAATGACTGATTTGATTTTGTTAGTAGTAATCAGTCGGTTCAGATTTTCTGTTTCGTCTTGATTCAGTCTTGGAAGATTGTATGTTTCTAGGAATTTATCCATTTCTTTCAGATTGTCCAATTTGTTGGCATATAATTATTCATAATATTTTATCATAATCTTTTGTACTTCTGTGGTATCAGTTGTCACTTTTCCTTTTTTGTTTTTTATTTTATTTATTTGGGTCCTCTTTTTTTCTTGATAAGTCTGGTTAAAGTTTATCAATTTTGTTTATTGTTTCAAAGAACCAGCTCTTGGTTCCATTGATCTTTTTAATTGTGTTTTTAGACTCTATTTTGTTTATTTCTACTCTGATATTTATTATTTCCTTTCTTGTACTCACTTTGGGCCTGGTTTGCTGCTCTTTTTTGGGTTCCTTCAAGTACAAAGTTAGATTATTTATTTGACATTTTTCTTGTTTCTTGAGGTAGGCCTATATTGCTGTGAATTTTCTTCTTAGGACTGCTTTTACTGTGTCTCATAGATTTTTAGTTGTTGTGGTTTCATTTTTATTTGTCACAAGGTTATCTTTTGATTTCTTCCTTGATCTCATTGTTGACCCATTCATTATTTAGTAGCATGTTACTTAGTCTCATGTGTTTGTGTGTTTTTCAGTTTTTTTTTCTTGTAATTGATTTCTAGTTTCATTCTGTCGTGGTCAGAGAAGATTTGCCTGATATGATTTCAACCTTCTTAAATTAACTGAGACTTGTTTTGTTGCCGAATGTGGGGTCTGTCTTGGAAAATGTTCCATGTGTATTTGAAAAGAATGTATATTCTGCTTCTTAGGGGTGAAATGCTCTAAAAATATCAATTAAATCCACTTGGTCTAGTGTGTCATTTAAAGCCGCTGTTTTCTTGTTGATTTTCTCTCTGGTAGATCTGCTCATTGGTGTCAATGGAGTGTTAAAGTCCCCTATTATGACTGTATGACTGTTGATCTCTCCCTTTATATTGGCCAACATTTGCTTTATATATTTAAGTGTACCTATGTTGGGTGCATGAATGTTTACAAGGGTTATATCCTCTTGTTGGATTGATCCCTTTATCATTATGTAATGTCCCTCATTGTCTCTTACTTATAGCCTTTGTTTTAAAATCTATTTTGTCTGATATAAGTATTACTACTCCAGCTTTTTTTTGTTGTTGTTTCTATTTGTATGAAGTATCTTTTTCCATCCTTTTACTTTCAGCCTGTGTGTGTCTTTCAGTCTGAAGCAGGTTTCTTGTAGACAGCATATTTATAGGTCTTGTTTTCTTATCCATTCAGCTACCCTATGTCTTTTGTTTTTTTTTTAAGATTTTTATTGGGGAATTGGGGGAATGGGAACAGTGCTGGGAAATTGGGGGAAGGGGAACAGACAAGTTGCTGTCGTTTTGATCTTCAGTCTAGTTGTGGAGGACGTTGCTTCACTGGCCCAAGTTGGCACCATCATT